>NC_053517.1:54109905-54363173 GCF_016920715.1 Anopheles arabiensis
CTTGGGAAGAGGGACATAACTAAACTCTTTAAATGAGAAGTCGATAGATGTTGGATGGGCATAGTCCTATCCTGACAGTCCGAACGAATCTGACTTGCCACGGTCGGAATTGGTTTTATTTATACTCAAATGAAGTTAAGTGTTTCGCACATTTGGTTTTTATGTTGGAAAGTTATTATTTTCACTCAGCTAGTTTCGTTTGTCTTTTGTAGACAAGAACGATGGTTCTTGTCAATAAGTTCCTGTTTTGGGTTTAATGCTTATACTGTTCCTGCTTTGGGTTACATACTGTTCCTGCTTATGTTGTGCGTTTCGGTTGTATATGATAAGTGTGTCACATCTGTTATTTGTTTGAATGGACGGCCTGAACTCCTCCGGGTGTGTTGCTGTGGTATGATCTGATTTACTGAATGTGTTATAATGAATGTATTACAAAGGTGTGATTAGCCTTTCCAAAGTGTGTTACAATGTGTATATAGCTGATAGTGTGTATTATAATAAGTTTTGTATAGCAGATATGCTACAAGCTGTTTTCCCCGACCCATACCTAAACTGGATTGAACATTTTATGTAAGACAGTGGCAAATTCCAATGGCTACCAGATTAAATTTGTATGCTCTTGGTTTAATGCAAGATAGTTGTACTATTAAAGGTGAGGCTATAATTTTTAAACGTCCCTTTTTCAAGTTTTTTTATATTATCAAAAATATTTCCAACATTTTTTTAAATTTTTTCAGGCAAAAATTTGTTCAAAGGCATTGAAAAAAGTGACGATTTTTTCAAAACTATCCAATAATTTTTAAATCAACCTTAAATCAACAAAAACTAGGTGAGGCCATCATTATGAAACGTAGTGTAGTACTGATAATGATTATATGAAACATAACATATAAATGTAAACTTTACTTACATATGGTACAATAGCTTTAAAACAGATCATTTGCTGTAAATCATTTGCCACTCTATATGTTTCTATATTACTATCGAAATGCTGTATCGTAGCACATATATCACTTCGTATTGTTTCACAACGGTTATGATACAGTGAAGATACACTTAAAACAAAATATAAATTTGCCAGCCAAATTTAGAAGTAGAATTAGAAGTAAACCTTGTTGAGTGAGTGCGTTCGTGTACTATGTAATGTTAATTGAACGAGCTGTAAAACTAGTTACAGGGCAATTAAATTCATCCTATTTGCTTGAAATAATGACACAAACTGTTTTGATTGACAAAAACATTGATTCTCTACCAGTTTTTAACTAACCATTAGGGATATTTGGAAAAGCATTCCTATAATCGCAGTTTTCTATAATCAATGTTCGATTTTAATAAGGTTAGTTGAATTTCACATAATTTACTTATTTTTTTAGTTTAGAATATATCTTTCCCACCTTCCTTAGGTCCCACAACACTCACATACTCGGTTGTATGCTCACTAGTACGTTGTTTACGCAAATGACTGCTCGAAATTCATTAGCGCCAATCATGAATATTCCATAGCAAACAACTTCGTTTGACCGAGACCGAGACCGGGGATTCCAACGGCATCTTCAATGCCACACACCAAACGGTTCCACCATCTGACGTTTTGAAGCATTGTTATCGTTCTCTCTATTCAAAACCGGTTCGAACGTTGAACAGTCGTTTGTGCTGGTACCGTACTCCTAAACCAGCTGGTGCTGTTAGCTTGAATCATCCACAGACGTATGGAAACCGGAACAGAATCCTTCCGCAAAACGCCTACGTTCGCTTGATATAGACCCTAGCAGTCAATGAACTCCCATCGGCTTTGCAAACCGGGAAGATGATCACACCGCAGATTCACGCTATAGATCGCACCACCACACCAAGGTTAACTAGTCCGGCACGGAACGGCACACCGTTTGGCGATTGTCACATCGTAAGTGGTTGGTGTGCAAAGAATGGAAGAAGTTCGCGAAAGAATCAAACCTCGCGAAACCAATATCAACAACACACTCGCCAAGGCTTTTAGCCTGCATGTTTGCCGTCTCAGCCCAAATTTCAAACGTATAAATAAGAGGTGACCGATCGCTAATTCGCTGAGATTCGCTAGACGCGAGCTGTGGTTACAGTGCATAACGAAACGCAACGAAGCAATTGTACAGCAGTGATGTTGCGGGCGTTTGTGATAGTGATGATGGTCGGAATGGCCCTAACAGTGCCAATCCAAAACACGCGATCCACTGGTGTTTCGGTGCCAACAGCAAGCCTGGAATCTGTAGACAGCAAAGCAAATCCACAACCGGCGACTCGTCAGTTGGCGAATGATCCTGAAGCGGACCGCAACAAACGGCACCTCGGCTTCGGAGGCATCGGTATCGGTGTGGGTCTGATCGGTGGAGGATTCAGCCCGTACGACAACTATGGCTACGGTGGCTATTATGGAGGGCATGAAGGCTACTACGGCGGCTATGGCAACCAGTTCGGTGGCGGTTTTGGAGGACCGTATGGCTATGGAGCGCCACCTGGCTTTGGAAGTCCTTACGGTTTTGGTGGCTTCCCCGGGCCATACGGAGGGTACGCTAGCGGGTACCAGTACGGCTACGGGTCCGGATACAGCAGTGGATTCTTCGGCTAGTAAACACCAAACTATTATCAGCTCTCGGTAGATTGTAAATCACTTCAGTCAGTATTAATTTATTCACAGCAAATAAATTATTTTACCTTCACGATGTACGCTGCGTTGCACTGGTTCGCCTTATAGCAATCACAAAAATTGGTCACACTTTATCATTTACGGTGGTGCTGCTTTTCAACTTGAATTTCGTTTTGCACTGTAAACAAGGACTGATGCTCTTAAGGGGTTTACTGCTCGAGCGAACGACCGGGCCGACCCGATCCTCGCACGAACCTGTTCCTGGCGCGGTGCGGAATACACAATTAGCCGCAAAGCCTCCATAGCCCATCGCGTTAATTACGCGAAAGATTTATTGCTGTACTTAACTGCTTTGCGATCTGATAAAAATCTCGAACACAAACCCAATCCCCCGCTCGTTTTGGACACATCAACAGAGTGGAGGGATTAGTTGGCAAGACGGAACATTGAAAGTGCCGTAATCCTCTCTCCTGTTACTGTGTCATCTTTCAAATTCTTCTTCTGAGGTTGATCTGCTCCTGTCCAATTAATTGGAACCATTTAAATCTTGCAAAACGCTATATTTTCCATTCTAAAGCGCAATTCTTGAGCTACAAACCAACGTCATTTATATAGTGGCTATGTGTCGTAACTCTAAAACGGCTTTTTCTTCATCGAAACCGTTCGCCCAAACTCTACGGGTACGGCAGAGTGTGGTTTGAAATGAAAATTTTATTTCACTCCACTTAATGTTTGGCGCCATCTAACTGGTTTAGTCCAGAAGAATTCCCGCACTCCCGAAACCCAATCAGTTCCCCAACCTGGGACGAAGCTGTTCAGATACTTTTTAGGGGTGTTTTAAAATTTTACGTCCCCCGTTAGGCGTGGCCACAAAAATCAAACCAAGATTTGATCAGAAAGTAATTCACCAACACACACACTCTGTTTGGCTCCCGCACAAAACGGAAACCGTTAACTTTCACAAACAATTTCCTTCTGCCTAATTGAAACTTAAGCACTTCGCCCCCTTCCTTCGGGCCAAAATGCTCCACAACGCCCCCACCCAAAATCGGTGCCTGGTGCGTGGGAGGACACGCAGAATTTAGCTCTCGTCTCGCAACAGAAAAATCACAACAATTCCACTCTGCTGTCGGTTTGGTTGGTGGTCGAAGATGGTAAAACGTTGCCGCCACACCCCAACGGCCCGTCGTCGCGTACAAAGGGCACTGATGGTGGTGCTGCTTTTTCAAACATTTCCGCCTTCATTTCATGATGGCAATGAAAGGTAGAAAATTAAATAAATTTGTAATAAATAACACATTTCTATCTCTGACTTTGTGCTACAGTTCTTGCGCCGCACAAAAGCCCTTCAGCCCAACAGAAGCGCGGCGATTGATAGGGCTGGGGCTTGCGTTTGCGGGTGATTCGCTAAACCACCGCCACATTGTTCGGAAATGTTCTGCTTTCTTCCGAACGAGTTATTTATCTAAATTGCCCACAACAACCTTGGCCAGCACACTGTTTCAAAGTTACTCCCTAACCACTCCACTGCTCTCCCCTCCCCAGTACAAATCGAATCGGCAACAAATTTCAGCGCAATAGAATTTTCGCAAAACTTTCAGCATCTGTGCGTGCTTTGGCCGGGAGACGGGAGGGAGGGAAACTTCCACTTATTTTCCTCAAAAGAACAAAACAAAAAAAGCGCTCACACTATGCAACGAAATGGTCGATTTTTCTCGCGAGTGTCCCCGAAAACGAGCAGGCAAAACGAAGGCATCGCAACCAATTCATAAATCAAACTACAGCAGCGCGAGCGTTAGCATCCGTCGACTGGGAAAAACCAGGAAGCGACAGTGCACGTTGCTGCCCTGCCAGCCGCCCGTTCTCCTGAAACTGGAATCCACCACCCCGCCAAGTAAAGAGTTATACGCCACGGCAACACATTTTATTGCGTTGGAGTTCAGAGAGCAATCGGGGCGCTGGGCAACGGTCGGGCACACCCGGAAGTATCGTTTAGCCTGGTGGTGGTGCTGCGTCGAATGTCGATCCCTGGGACAGGAACGGCGAACGAGAGATTGCGATTTTTATTTGCAAAACTCACAGCCAAGAAACGAGAAAGAAAGTCAATACTTCGACAACAGCAACAACGGCCAACCTCAAAGGTTCGCAAATCCTTCGGACGGACAGAGACAGCGACAAGGATAAAAAATACATTCGAAAAGCTGAAAAGTTTATGAGAAAACTTTTTCAATATAAGCGTATGGGGGGGACACATTACGGAACGATTTCCATCAATTCGTGCCGCCGCTGCCTACGCCGTCTGATGGATGGCGCAATGTCACACACAGTAAGCACATTCCTTTTAACCCAAGAGAGACTCTGTGTACCGGTATGTGCCCTTCTGGGTGTAGGTGCGTGCAGCTTCACGCAAGGAATTGTGCATCAAAAACTTTGGCAGGTTAGAGACATGGCTTATTCGCGTATTCGGAAGCTCCCAAACACCGAACCACTCTTACCGGCGTTCAATGCCGGTTCAATGGCACGGTCTGTGACGGTTTGGCTGTCTGTCCGTCTGTCTGGCGGGTCGGGACGTCCGAACTTCAATCGGTTTGGATCGGATATTGATGATGTGATTTCTTTTCTGCGGTAGATCAAACAATCATTTAGCGGTAATCCGGCACGCCCGCTCTTGCACTTTCGCTCGGCGTTCTGATCTGATGTGCTCGCTTCTTTTAATGGTGACGCACACAAGACTACGGACAAGAAAATATACTTTCATCGTTCTACACACCAGCAGACACAACTGTTCAATTAAAATTGCGCTCTAATTAATACGTTTGCCTGCGATGTGAATAATTTAGGAACAAACCCCCGTTTGTACTGTCATCCTAAACGGGAAGTAAACTGTTATTCCCTTGTGACTATTGACTTCCTGCTGGAAGCAGCGATTGTGCAAAACGGGTTTAAGGATTAATTATTAACGTTAGGCCGTCACAGCACACCTTTCCTACCCCTTTTGATCGTACCTGGCGTATCGATGACTTTGAATGACATTTTTCAAATGGATCAACGCAAGCGGCAGCATTGCCACTCATGTTCATTTATGCTTTGCAAATCAACACCGGTGGCTATTTAATTGCTATGCACATTCGTGATTGTTCGTTTGTTGGAGGATTGATGGTGAGAGAGCAAACAAAAAAGGCGACTTCAAAGCAACTCCCTCAACAGTTGCTGACGTGTTTCATAATTGGATATTTAATAGTCTTTCTAATTGATTGCTCTCTGGTATGAAAGCTCCACTTGATGCTACCTGTAACGAGCAAAACGGAAGCTTCTGTCTGAACTAATTTACAACTTAAAAAAACGAAAATATAATAAACGAAGCATATAGCGTGGCTAATTTGAATGTTGGCATGCCATTTAATGTTCATTTAGCGTTGCTTTTTTGTTTTTGCGACTCAACCACTATACGCAGTAGAGATGGAAACATCATGCCGAAGTTTCAGAACAATTTGTGGGATAATGGGATTGTTTACCTTTTTTTTATTTATTAAAAAAATCAAACTTCAGATTAATGCGCTTTCAGTGGTTTGTTTACTGCGTAGCTGGCCACCACACGAGTTAAAAGCGGAGGAAAAATGCCACATCAACTTTTACAGCGCCCAAACTTTCACATAATCCACCAGCAACGAGGCAGACTTGCCCCCATCCCGCTCCAGGTTCCACGTCGGCAGCCACTGGGCGCGTCCGTTCCAAAAGTCTGTCGCCGCTTGGGGTGAGTTGTTTTTCCACGGCTTACCGCCCGGGTTTGTGGCCGCGTCGGGGAAAAAGGCAACTCCGCCGACCGCAAGATTAATGATGAAATGGAACTCCTGATCGAACGGTGCCATGCGCGTGCCGTGACGCCACGGGTTCTCCAGATTGTGCTTGTCGAAACCACCGCGCGTCCAGAAGTCGCCCCCGATCGTGGCCAGATCCTCCCCGTTGATGCTTACCGTGATGTTGTCCGGCGTCCACACGAACCCGTACGTGCTAAAGCTCTTGCTAAACTCCTGCTCCGGCAGGGCATTCTTCGTTAGCGTTGCCGTCGGGTACCCGTTGTACGACGGATTTGGCCCAAAGTGTAGCGTTTGGCCGACTTGGCGCGTGCCGATCTGCACGCCGTCCAGGTACAGATTCTCGTTGCCGCGCGATTCCATCAGATCCATCTCGCCCGAAGCCGGCCAGGTGCCGTACGCGTTACGCTTCGGCAGCAACCAGATGGCGGGCCACAGCCAATCGCCCGTCGGCAGCTTGGCGCGCACCTCCGCCCGGCCGTACTTGAAATTGAACGAGCTGATCGTACGGATGCGGGCACTCTTCACCGGATTAACGATGTGCTGCCGATTGCCGACGCGGACGCAACCGTAAAAAGCATCGTTTGTGCAGCTGCAAAGAACACGAAACGGAAGTGCGATAAGAAAGTGTTCTATTTGGTCGGTCGATTAGGTGCACAATTCCCGATTCGAAGGTTATCATCATCAGCAACAACAACAAAAATACGTACTGGTCCGTGGGATAACTGCCCTGCAGGCTCAGCGTGCCGGATGTCATGAAATCTAGCCCAAACTGGTGGGCCGTCAGTGTTGGGCGTATGTTGAGAGCACCATCCTCGACGAATGAGTTCGACCGATTGTTGGTGTACCACTGGAACTCCCAGTTCTGTTTTTGGGGGTTTGAAGGGGCATTACAAAGTTAAAAAAAGCAAATTAAATTGCATCTAAATAAGCTTAAAACTAGACAAGATTTGTCGAACTTACACCACCGCCCGCTAGCGTATTCTCGTGTTCCCACTTTTCAAAGTCGAAGAAATCGAAATTATCTTCAAAAATAAGCTCGCCACTGCAGAACGTGCGTCCCCGGTCGATCAAACTTCCGCTGGCCGTCGTAACGGACCGTACACACTCACTTTGCGCTGTACTAGCCGTGCTTGTTGATTCATCGACGGCTTCCACCCAGTCACCCACGGTTGCTAGTAGCAACGACCCGATCAACAATCGCACACGCACAAGCTGCATAATGAAAAGCCCTTTTTTCTTCCCTCAACTTGATCACACACACCCTCACACAATCCTCAATTGCCGGTACCCGGTTTGGATGCTGCCCCGGTAATGAGCCGTAATCATTCGTCCCCTACCAAACACTGGGACGACTGCAGCGATACTGAGCTCATCATCAGCGGGAGAATTAAGTTTTATAACAACAACCCGGCTACAGCAGCAGCAGCAACAGCAGTCAATGTACCGAACCGGCGTCATCAAACTGGTTGGCTGATCGTGATCCCGCTTGGTCACACACACCCGGCCACTATATGCGTGGTGCACACGTGCGTCCTACCGCGTGGCCATAGTTCTAAACGGTTTGGCGAAACTTGAATCAGCCAGTGTGTTGTTTGGTGTTGAGTGAATGGGGAAGTTTTGTTTTCGTTCAAATTTTATTTTTGAAATAATTAATCTGTAAAAAACAAAGCATCAGTAGTTAGTCTACTACATCACTTCAACCGTCTTAAACGTTATTTGAGGTTCAAAAAATAGATTTTTCGATAGTAAGTTATCTTAGCTGGTAGTTGTAGGTTAAATTTATTGGTTTTGTACATGAAAATTTGATTACTTTGTGCAATTTTAAGCTGGTTCCGTATTAAAACTCTCCTGGTATTTTTTTTTCTCTAATGTCGAGGCCAATCGAGGGTCTTGTCAACTTGTATTTTTGAATATTACCTTACCTTTTCTGTTATCTAGTGGACAGATTTCTTTTTTTATCCTCTGCAAAACTAAATTATCTGATTAACATACCCCATATAAAGCATTATAATCCCACATACAGCCCCTTTCTCAAACTCGATCGTTGAAGGGCAGTCTTCTATAAAAAAAACTATTGCTTTAATTTATTTCAAGACTGTGCTGGTCAATAAACCATATACAATGCTCAAAATGTTCAAAACCATTCAAGGAAACCACCATTTCATGTCATTTTTGACAACCGCACCAAAATTTTAAAAGAAATACACAATAAAGCTTAATTAGTATAAACTTGATGCACAATTATTAAACTTTTTTGCTCGGTAAAATTAATTTAATGCAAAACATGACATACTCATTATAATTTTAATACCTTTATTGTCTTATTAAAATGAAACAAAAAAGGTTTTAAAATACACCAAACACTTTCAAGACAACCCGAACGGCCGAACTGGGAATCACTGATCGGTATCATCATCGTCATGCCACGACACGATCTCTACTCTCCCTCCAGGCTGGTGCTAGTACTGTCCCAATCCATTGTTTTATTTTTATTTTTTTTATTTCTATTCTACGCCCAGTCCATCCCCCATTACTCCGGCGTATAACGCGATTTTACGCTTTTGCATCCCACCAAATTCGATCCGCTGCCGTGCCGCTGCGCGCAAACTGTATTTGTTGTGTATGATGAATGGAAAATAACAACAATTGGTTAAAAATTCGGAATTCCCCGTGGGGAAAGAACAAAAGCCACACTGCATCGCTTTATGCGTAAGTAAGTATTTTTACGAGCCTATGCTACGGATGCGTATTGCATTGGGCAAACACACACACACACGCTTGAAACAGGTTGGTTGGTGGCTTCTTTTAGTGGGGCGAAAACCAGTCGTTGTAAAGATTGTGTTCTCGAACCTGTCTCGAACCTCCTGCACACAATTCCTGTTTCGGCCTGCGTATGTGCACGATTGTTCGAACTGTCGTGACTGATCAGTGCAGTATTGACTGGCGGGGCAGATTAATGCGACTCACGAACAATTTGTTCACATCATTAATGGTAATAATGGGTCTCGGTTTGGGGGTTTTTACCATTTATTTTATTCACTTTGGTCAACTAGATCAACTCGATCAACTAGAGTTCGTTTTGCATAGGTCATGATTTCACTGGTAGTCTGTATAATCTAAGTAACAATCCAATCACGCGGGGCTTCTATCACTGTTTTACCATGATGGGTAGGTCACTGGACATTGCTGCAATACCCCCCCCCACCTCCCTCTCCCTCCAACCTCCATCACAGAGCCCAAACGCGCACGTAGTCCACCTGCATCGATGCATCCTTCGAGTCGGCATCGTCCAGCTTCCACGTTGGCAACCAATCATTTTTGCCATTCCAGAACTCGGTCATCGCGTTCGGTGCCCCATTGTGCCAGGGTTTGTGCGTCGGATTAATGTCATCGTCGGAGAAGTACTCCGACCCGCCGACGGCCACCGATATCTTGAAGTAGAACTCCTGATCGAACGGGGCCATAATGCTGCCGTACCGCCACGGATTATCGATGCCGGGTGTACTGATGTTGAAGTTGCCCTTCTGCCAAAAGCCGGTACCGACCTTCACCGTGCCCGTCTTGATGTCGTTAATGCTGAACGTTACATGATCGGGCGTCCATTCCATCTGGTACCGATTGAACCCGGTATGGTACCCCTTGCCCGATTCCGAGTTGCGCGTGAAGGAAGTGCCGGGAGCACCGTACCCGCTACGAACAATTTGTTCACATCATTAATGGTAATAATGGGTCTCGGTTTGGGGGTTTTTACCATTTATTTTATTCACTTTGGTCAACTAGATCAACTCGATCAACTAGAGTTCGTTTTGCATAGGTCATGATTTCACTGGTAGTCTGTATAATCTAAGTAACAATCCAATCACGCGGGGCTTCTATCACTGTTTTACCATGATGGGTAGGTCACTGGACATTGCTGCAATACCCCCCACCTCCCTCTCCCTCCAACCTCCATCACAGAGCCCAAACGCGCACGTAGTCCACCTGCATCGATGCATCCTTCGAGTCGGCATCTTCCAGCTTCCACGTTGGCAACCAATCATTTTTGCCATTCCAGAACTCGGTCATCGCGTTCGGTGCCCCATTGTGCCAGGGTTTGTGCGTCGGATTAATGTCATCGTCGGAGAAATACTCCGACCCGCCGACGGCCACCGATATCTTGAAGTAGAACTCCTGATCGAACGGGGCCATAATGCTGCCGTACCGCCACGGATTATCGATGCCGGGTGTACTGATGTTGAAGTTGCCCTTCTGCCAAAAGCCGGTACCGACCTTCACCGTGCCCGTCTCGATGTCGTTAATGCTGAACGTTACATGATCGGGCGTCCATTCCATCTGGTACCGATTGAACCCGGTATGGTACCCCTTGCCCGATTCCGAGTTGCGCGTGAAGGAAGTGCCGGGAGCACCGTACCCGCTACCGTAGGCCGCATTCGGACCGAACTTTAGCGTGGACGTGACCTGCTCGATGCCGACATTGATGCCATTCTTAATCAGATCCCGATTGCCCTTCGATTCGAGCAGATCGATCTCGCCGGACGCAGGCCAGCGGCCGTACGCGTTCACCTTCGGCAGGAACCAAATCGCCGGCCAAAGCCAATCACCGGCCGGCAGCTTGGCGCTTACCTCCACCTTCCCGTACTTGAACGCGAACGAGTCGACCGTCCGAATGCTGGCGCTCTTCACCGGATTCAGCACCTGCCCGTGGGACCCGGTACGTTCGCAACCGTCCGGCGAATGTTTGGTGCATCTGCGCTGACGAAACGACTAATTAATAAACGTTTTCCCTCCGATCCCTCCCCTCATCCCCCTTACTGTTCTGCCGGTGAGCCGCCGTGGACGTTCAGCACTCCAGAGCGCAAAAACGGCTCCCCGAACTCATCCACCGTCAGCGTCGGTCGAATGAAGAGGTTACCTTCGCGAACGAACGAATTCGTACGGTTGTTGGTAAACCACTGGAATTCGGAATCCTGCAAGAAAGATGCAACCACACACACGATTGCTTAATCTGACCGCATCTCCATCCGCATCCTTCCTCCTGACCCTTCCTTACCGTATTGCCAGCGAGCGTGTTCTCGTGCTGCCAGGTATCCAGATCGAATCCATCGAACGTGTCCTCGAAAATTAGATCCCCCGGACAGAACGGACCTACGGGAAGGGCATTGTTGTTGTAATCTCCTCCTCTAATCGAATGCGAATGTGTGCACCGTGTTGTCAAGCACAATTACAAATAACCTACCGGATGGTGCCTTCAGTCCACTGGCCGTCGTTAGGGACTTTTCCTGACATTTGGAGCTGGAGCTGGTCTTTCCGCCCAGGACGGCACCGGCCATTGCGAGACCCACCAGCAGTGTGCTCAATTTACCCATCGATAAGTGCATCGGAGCGCAGCGAACTAATCTTGTCAGCTCCAAGAAATGTTACTCTCAACTTCCACCAACTCGGTCTGTCCTTCTGGGCCCCTGTCCACATCGGGCTTATATAGTAAGTTCACATCGAAGCTGCAAACGAACGCGTGGGAGCTGGCAGCATCAGTTAGATTTACAGCATAATTATGCTCGCCGGGCATTGATTTACCACCACGCGGGCCAGTCACCATCGATCATTCGCGGAAGGTCTCACGGCTCGCGAACCCTAGGTACTGCGTCGGAAGTAGCGTGCCTCAAACGTGTGAAAGTTGGAGCATCCAGCATTACCAGCATTGCGACAATGCCCAACCGGCACCTGTAACCAGATTACTATCGAAAGTGTCATGTTGGACACGCCGCACCTAGGCTGACGCTGACGATGGGGACGGAGGTGATGAGTCGCCGCACCTGTCACGAGTGCATCATTCGGAATGGTGTTGTCAGTTGCATACACACATCATTAGCATCGAACTGGAACGGGCGGAACGGGCGGAGCCCGGGTGGCTGGAGTGAGGGGGAGGGGCGCTTGAATACGCGATAAGAATCGGAGCGGAGAATGAAATGCAACCAGCCGGCTTTTCGTCAGATGTGGTGTCAGTTTAATGGCATTGTTTGCAACACCACAGCCACAGCCAGAACAGCTGGACAAACGACTGTACAATCGAACATGCGCCCGACAACGAACAATCGTTCGGTAAAATTATTATGAACAAGTTACGGAATTTGCAAACAGTCGCGTAGTATGTTAAACAGTGTGGTAGATTCAAGAAACGGTATCTACCAGCTGAGACAACTCAAAAAACCACCCTAAACTTAATTGTTACCGAAACGCTCCAACTGGGAAAATCTAATAAAACATTTACCAACGTTCGAGTCAGGCCACACATGTGTCATCACTATTCGAAAATTGGTTATAAATAAAGCTTATTCGATCACTCATGTTCTAGTGTTTCTTCTCCCCATTAGCAGATTCCGCCGAACGAAGGCTCTAGTGGTGGGAGCTCGGAATCGGACCCACCCGATTCTGATTCCGTGTTCGGCATCAATTCCGGAACCGATTCCGATTCCGGAGTCGATTCCGGAGCCAATTCTGGAGTTGAATCCGGAGCCGATTCCAGAGTCGATTCCGGGATCGGCTCGGGAATCGATTCCAGAATCGGAATCGGCTCCGGAATCAGAATCGTCTCGGGAATCGGGAATCGCAATTTGCTCCGGGAACGGAATCAGGCTTGACTCCAGAAATGGAATGGTTTGAATTGAAATAAGTGTGGGAAGCGAAATAAGTCCGAGAATCTCCATGTGAATACATCATTTACAAGTAAATTTTGATTCTTTGCCGCTATCAACACGTAGCATCATTGGATCCAAACGCCTATTCCTATGCAGATGCCGAAACCGACTCCGTTTCGAAACCAATTCTGATTACGGAGTCAATTCCGATGTCGGAGCCGATTTTGATTTCTGAGCCAATTCCGAAACCGATTCTGATTCCGGAGCCAATTCCGATTCCAAAGCCGATTCTGATTCCGGAGCCGATTCCGATTCCGGAGCCAATTCCAATTCTGGAGCCGATTCCGGAACCAAATCCGCAGCCGATTCCGGAACCAAATCCGCAGCCGATTCCAGAACCAAATCCGCAGCCGATTCCGAAATCGATTCCGCAAACTGATTCCGGACCTACTATTCGGAATCGATTCCAGAAAACTTCAGAGCTAGCCGGAATCGATTCCGATATAATATTCATTTTTCTCATCACTAGAAGGCTCTGCCCTACTTGGTAACCACGTTTGGTTATCAAGCTATTCAATCGGTTGACCGATCAGCAATAGCCCTTCTTCAACATAAGTGCAAGTTTGCACCTTTAACGGCTAATACCTCCGCGATGTTTTAAAGCCGTCTGGAATCATACCCGTCGCGTAAAGTAAAGTTCCGTTGCTCTACCCGTCCGTTGCATAAGTGTAACTCGACTTTCTTTCTAACGTAGTGAGCGAATTATATGATTCGTGCGCAATTGACCTAACCTGCGATACGTTCTCGCTTCGATACTCCGCTTCGTTCTGTGGGGCTGGAGATGGGCGGGTCGTCCCGAACCTATCGGGTCGGAGCCATCCATAAGCGACCCGGAGTTGTTCGGGTCGACCCGAAAGGTACAAGTAGGTTCAGTACGAGTTCAACGAGTTCGAGTCGAGTCGGGTAGGTTTCATACCCGACCCGAACTCGCTGCACCTACGGGTCAGAGTCGCTTATGCTTTCTCACACCTATTCATCATTCGGGTCGACTCGAACTCGCTACACCTGCGGGTCGGATTTGATTCCGACTTTGACCTAGCGCACCCGCTGCACCCACGGGTCGGAATCGATTCCAACTGGCTCGCACTCGACTCCGGGTCTAGTCGTGAAATGAATCTTATGTCCCACCACTATTCTGCACTCTTCAATAGTACCATTATTATAGGTTCCTTCTATCCGAAGCTTACCAATTGGTTGTTAACAAATGCAATACAATAAATAAATCAAATTGTTCAAATCGATTGATCCCAGCCGGTATTCTAAAAACAATATTAATACAACTCATATCTACCGCTAAACACTATACTTTTGCCGCTTTCTACCACACACACAAATCAATAAAGTAGATAAATTGCAGTTTTCTAAAACACGTACCCAATCATATCAGAAACATTGGAATATTGTTTCCACCTCATACTTTTATCTACTAAATTCCGCCAAACGCTGCTCTGGATAGCTGAACACTTTCCACGCCGGGGGAGAGAAATCCAATGGCCATCAATCAATTCAATTAAACTATCAGCGCGCTGAAATTGTTCCCCATTCGAAGTTTCATACTTAGACGACATACACATACACCCGTAAAAGATAAACCATTTTATCAAGCAAGGACAGGTACAACGGTGGATAAAAAAAAATAAAGTTTTCCGTCTCTCGCTAAATCAAACAACCCCAGTTCATCTCCCGTGGAGGGAATTGATCACGGGAAAATGAAATCAACGTGAATTATTTCGCTCCAATCGAGCGGTATCGTATTTGCACGGCACAAAAAAGGCAGATAGAGAGAGAGAGAGAGAGAGAGAGAGAGAGAGAGAGAAACAGAAGAAAAACGCACGCAATTTCCCGTGCACTACTGCAATGCCGGGTGGTGGCAGCTGCGCAAGTACGCGGTTGCATAAAATATGCAAACGTTCCAAAGCGATGTCATTTGATAATGCAGAACGATTGATCAACTTTCCACAGAAGAGGTGGAGGATTTTGCTATTAGTTTTATCGCTACACCACATTCACCGTGTGCTGTTCATTCTTCATCTATCAACTTTACGCTTCGCCGCACTCGACAACACACGGCACTATGCAACGGAATGAAAATTGCAGCATCAACCAAATCTAACCGTGTGCTGATTATTATTATTAGTATTATTATTGTTTGCTCCACTATGTATGTGCAACAGCACAATAAACAATAAACAATCACAATCAGACTTTCCCCCATAAGCTTAGGTTCTTTCTTTCTTTTTCTAATTGCTTGATGAAATGCTTTGCGCACAAATCAGCTCCAATGGAAAACATATTCAAACAATAAAAGCTTTTAGTGATATGCAATATTTTGTACATTGTTGAATTGTCTCGCTCTCGGGGTACTCCCACGCAGTGCCGTACGGTACTGACTGATAAGATACGCTCAATCAAACACGGCTCGCTAAATAAACAGAACCAGCACCGGTTCAACCTACATCAAACGACGCGGTAAACAGTGTTGCTGGTATTCAATATTTGTTCTACTTTTTTAATGTCTTCATTGTAAATATAGATATATTTTAGATAAAACGTTAAATTGGTGGTATGCTTGCATATATCAAAGTATGTATATCAAAATCAAACCCATCTTTTTTGGTTTAGTTTGTTCTTTAGCAATATTGCTCGTCCGGTTGTTTGCTAATCTAGACCACTTATTCCATATCATTAACCTTACAATCTTGCTGTATTACTTCAGCACTCACTTTTGGCTTCGACTCAAGGTACTTAAGTTCAGTATTGTATCGTGGTAATTTAAGCAAATTTGGAAGACTATCGTATTTGTGCCATCGCCACATCCGGGCCCTATTCTCCCGGTGTGTGCAATGCCAAATGTTTGCCTTCATCACAATCACCGATGGGGTTCTATATGTTGTACGTAAGATTAATGTTCAGTTTAAATGTACTCCTGCCCTCTTCTGCTATTGTATATTGCCTAAACGTCCAAAAACATATGGACAACACGAGCTATCTTAATGTAAGGCCAAACTAACACAAACCAAAACAAAAACACACACACACATTCACTATTGTATAAGCTTAAGGACCAGTCGTTTGTGCGGCCCCTCTTCGCCGATGGTGCTTGTCGGTAAAGAAACGTTCAATCTCGGCAAAGCTCTTGCCATACGTTTCCGGTACGTAGCAATAGATGTATGCCACTCCAGCAAAGCACGTGGCAGCGTACAGGTAGAAAATTCCGCGTATTGCCACCTGCTCGAGCAGATAAGGAAAGATCTTGACCACACCAAACATCAGCACGTACGCAATCGATACAGTCAGCCCTCCTAGCTTCCCTTTAACCTAGAATGGGGAGGAAAAATCATATGCAAATAAGTAAATAATTTTTCAAATCACTTAACGGCAGGGTAACGCCACATTCGCGCGCTTTCTACTTACATCTGTGGGCAACAGTTCCCCAATCATCGTCCAGGGTAGTACGAGATAACCGAGAGCGCTGAAACACACGTATCCGAGAACGCACGCAAGCAACAGGTAGCTGCCAACAACTGCACTGCCCAAACGGTCGTGCAATAAATCCAGATACAGTGCACCGATCGTCATGCAAGCGCCCATCGCCAGGCCCGAGATGCAGAGCAATGGCCGGCGGCCATACCTTCTCGAGCAGCCCGACGTGATGATCGACATGATGAAGCGAATCGCGCCCAACACTACCAGCGCAGTATACTGATTGAAGCTGGCGCCCTGTTCGCCCTGTGCCAGCGTTGCTTCGTTGATCTGCTGGAATACGTTCAGGGCGTAAAAGATGAGCACGTACGCACCGGATAGCTGCTGAAACAGGAACACTAGCAGCAGAATCGTCATCGGCCGGTAAACGCGCGGCTGCAGGAACACTTTCAACGATAGCGAGTTTATGGCACACTTTGCTTTCCCGTTCGTAATGTGTGGCGGCTGACGGGTCGGCGTACTGTTGGCAGCAATTTGCTGAAATTGTTCCTCGGCCAACTAAAACGAGTCGACGAAAAACCATTAAACAACCGTACAATTGCCACCTGATTCTTGACTGCCTCTTACCTTCTTGTTGCGATACAGCCAGCACAGAACAGCCCGAGCTTTGGTGGGATCTTTCTTGGTAAACGTCACCAGCCAGTGGGGAGACTCGGGAATAAGCAGGATGAGCAAAAATGTTACCACTGAGAATCCAGCGAAAATGTACGCTATTGCTCGCCAATCGAAGAACACCGCTGGGTGGGAAACAAGTATCAAGAGATTAGTTCATCCAAACACCACACGGCGTGAATAATTCACACGCGTACCTAGAACGCAGGTTAGCAAAATCCCGAACGAAACAAACACGCTGTTGGCGCACAGCAGCATCGGACGCAGGGATACGTGCGAGATTTCGCTCACGTACACCAGGGCCACCGTGGTGAGACCGCCGGACGTTCCCAGGATGATGCGAGCGATGTAGATCATGCCAACGTTCGACGCACCGGCAATCAAAATCCAGCCCACAGCAAACGGAACACACGTTGCGAGTGAGATCTTTTTCCGTCCGAACTGATCCATCAGCTGACCGACGACGAGCGATCCAAGTGGAAGAGCAATCGTCACCACGGACGCTATCCAGGACGCTTCGTTGCGCCCAATCAGTATTGGGCTGTCTGGCTCGGAGAGCTGCGGCAGCAGAATGGCCGAATAGGTCATGTTGATACCTGCCTGGACAACTATCAAATTCACCAAACAGGTCGCTAGTATCTGCAAAAACAAAGCGCACAGTAATGATTACCACATTCGCTGAACATAAAGACCTAGCTTTACACCTACCTGCTGATAGCCATCCTTCCAGCCAATGGACGTGGTTGTTGCTTTGTTCGTCTCGTTTGAGGCTGTCAGCTTTTGGCATCCATCGCCCCTCGATAGCGGCTGAGCTTCGTTGTCATGGTGATCCTTTCGTTCTTCGTCCTCAACGCCCAACGCGGGCGTTCCGATTGCCTGCTCAACATCGGTCGTCCCGTTTTCGGTCGGTGCCATTCTGCAGTCCGTCACACACTGTGCGGATGTGCTAGCATTGGGATAGCTCGTCCCCGCCAGCAATCAGGAAAAGGAGGATGCGACGCTCGTTGAAGATAGCGATTCGCAATACTTCAACGGTGCGGTGCAATCAGAAGATAAATAACCCTCTCCCAGGGCTCATGAAGATAAGACTAGCTGTAGTCGTTAAGCTATTTGTTCACCGTCTACCACTGAAACGAGAACTCTACGCTATATTAGAACTCGAACCGTTTTGGCTCTGGTGTATGGGTATTTATATGGCTGGTCTGTCTATTAAAGGATCAACGAAAGCTGTCAGTTAGGAACACAAAGATAAGACGTGACAGATGACACTGAAATGTTACGTCTTATTATTTAAATACTTTTCGAGATGTATAACTTTTTTTTACTGTTGCTGATAATCACAAATGATAGTACATACTAAAAATAAGTCAAATTCACCTAAGCGTTTATGTTAAGGCAAACCCCCTACAAATATTAATAATGGTGATTCTCACTGGTCAGAAATCGAATGCCATTCCATTATACATTCGCCGGCCTAATAGATTTGTCCTCCAGTCTGTTGTTTGTCTTCTGCAATTTGTGTCCATATTTTAATATACTTCTTTTAATTATCCCGTTTGGTTACTTGAAAAAAAATGCAACACTCTCAATTGTTTCAAACACTTTCAAGAAAATAAGATAGCTTTAAAGCGATTCGGTTTAATGTGGCTTGTCCTATCTGTTAGCCGCCAAACCCTTCAATGCGTTCCAAGTTCCTGCCGTGAGCGGTTTGAGCACGTGCTGCACGAATGATTTTGATAGCATTAATTATTTTCATAATAGTAGCGTCCGCATTGTAGATTTCTTCAGCCTAACAAAAACACCCATACATTCACGTATGGACGGCTCCAACATACAGGCTAGCGTATGCTGACTGTTGGAACGGGAATGAAAGTGAAACGTAAACAAAACACCCTTCTTTTTTGTTTTATTCGAAGGCTACGCACATCGTTGGCGACGTAGCTAGAATTGGTCCAATACGTGAACAGCTGATTTCGTGCATGCGGCCAATCGAGAGAGAGAGAGAGAGTCCGCTGCTTCGATTCGCAGAGCATGAGAGTGTAACGAGTGCGAGAGCGAGAGCGCGAACGCGTTTTCGTGAAGATTGACAAGTCAATACTACAACAGGGTAGGAAAAGAAGCCTGGAGCTACATAGCAACCAAGGACAAAGAGCAACCGAACCTGAATGTGGAGGGTGCGTATTGAAAGGCGTTTATCGCTTCAGCTGCTGGTACGCGTCTGCGGTATAGCATCACAACAAACCACACTGTTCTATTCCATTACTGTTCACCACACAACTACGCCCAAAGACGAGTTCCCCTTCGGACGGCGCGAGGTCAACAAACTTTCGAATTCGATTAGATGGAGGGTGAATACGCAACTAGTACAACACGCCTACGAATGTTGACAAATAACTAGTTCACTCGCGCTCGTTGCATTGCCCGAACATACACGCATTACCCATACACGAACGTCCAGCCAAAAAGCAAAATCACGCCGCAGCGTTGTAATTCATTGGCTTACCTGCTCAATAAAATCACACTTGCCGCGAGTCGGCGAGTCAATACGCGATGTAAAAAGTGCCTATCTAAACACTCGCACACTACCACAGCACATGTGTTATCGTCCAACTATCATGCGTCTCCATCGGAATCCGTCGCACGTACACTTCTACCCTTTCTCGCCAAGGTATGCACACACTTTGCCAACCTATATTGTGCCGGTGGAGATTCTTCAACGTATAGCCCGTACAGTTCGCGACTAGTGCCCGGTTTTCGATCTTGTGGTGCATCAGCGAAAAATGACACCCCCTCCGGGCGGGTAGCAAACTAGAACGTAAACACACGGCGCGACGACGAGCTACACGAACAATGACAGTACGCGCGACGAGGCCTTGCGTTGTATTGAGCTTACGCAGTCTATCTACCAAGCGCAGTAGTAGCCGGCGACACGCGCGTAGACTTTATTGCAATGCCTGTACCCAAGCAGCATTCGGTTGAACTGTTAGATAATTGTGTTTTTCGTTTCATTTCAATTACATTATTAGTTCAGTAAATAATTATGAAAATTTTGATTATTTGAAAACAAAACAAATCATTAGCGCATATCATGTTTTGCTTATCAAAACGTTTTTTAAATTCAGAAAATTGCATATGAAAATATTGTAAAACATTTTTTTCTTCATGGGATGCACAAACTATTTGCAAAATTTTATAATTTATTTTCTTATCACCTTCAGAACTATTTTACGGGTAAATTTTATTTGAATTCTCTTCACAAACTCTAATTTTAGGAGTTTTGCGAAAAAAATGATGCGAGTGCATGTCCGTCCCTGAATTATTTCAAACAACTCACCACACACCCTGTGTAGAACAGTGAAATATTTCAACTACAAAAAGGGCCCCATCCGTTCAGACACAGGTGAAGAGCAGTGCGATTCAAATTAAAAAAATAACTTCTCAATTTTGTTTTTACCCAAGAGGAAATGACAATAATTTACAATTTTACAGCAGTAAAGAACATGAACGAAAAAAATAAGATCATGAATGAAAAATCTTTAAAAGGCGACGTTTTCATCATTACTGGTTCATTACTACCCAACGATGGGGTTAAGACGACAAAAGTCACGAAAATGATAGACCACACATCGCATCATCGGCAAACAATCGCTGCTTCACAACTTCGCTACGAAAATAATGGCATTATGCAGTTTGTAAAACCCAGCGCCCCTCATTTGCCTGTCGAGAATGAGATAAACGTGAGTTTTCAATGTCCGTATTATCTTATCGCAGACACCTATCTGCCGACTAATGGTCAGGCATCGAATGGATGATTGCAGGCGTGAATTCACGAATACCGGAAGTAATTTCTCGACCCCCATTTGCACGAATTCGAAAATTCAATTTCAGTACTAACCAGTTATTTTATCACTTTTCGATTCGTGTCGTTCTATCCCTTCCAGACGGATCTCCGCCTCGCTTGATAAAGTTACGCTCATTGTCTTAACTAGCAGCTGTGATATTGACTATCAATATTCTCATCATGAACAGTGGCCATTCTTTTGTGTATATGATGTATATATTGTAAATATTAGTGCTTCCCATCTAGCTGCTCTTGGAGCAAATCACATAATCCTTCCAAGAGGTGTCGCGGTCGTCTGCTTTGCGATAAGAGAATGCTGTTACAGCTGCTACTATTGCGGTGACCCATCCTGTCCTTTCTTGCCACACACACTCTAACGGTTGACGATATCCATCCACCTCTTTTGTATCGCAATGTGCACATTCTGTCATGCAATTTACAATCATAACCTTGCTTTGATATTCTCTTCTAGAAAGTGTAGCCAGTTGAACTAGAGTAGCACTTTAGGTATAGGGGAGGGGGGGGGGCAACAATCGACCGTTCCTTTTCTGGCGTGGGCATGTGAAACGCAGCTTCAAGGATGGATGTTGTGCTATGACTGTCAACCCGTTTTATGGCGCGTTTTGGCGATAAGCTCTAACAATTTGTACCATTAACAAAGAAACACATCCTCCAACTAACCGAGTAGCACCTTACGCATCATGCTACTGTTTGGCTCGCTGCCCGGATCCGACGAGCTGGTATCTGCAACGCATCTGTCGTGGAGAAATGTGAGAAAAGGGAGATAGTGCATGAGATTAGCATGTACAATGCATGAAAATGCTCCCATTGCGCGTTGCTTTCTTACTTTGAGGAGCATAAATACTGCAACAAAGGAATACGGTATTTGCCACAGAAATCTACAAACTTGATATGCTCTACACGATTGTCGAAAAATACTCCTGAAACGAAGCAGAAAATAAGATCACCGTAAACAAAAATATTCTTTTTTTTTTTTTGAGCGATGCATGTATTACATCTGACGCGTGAATTACTGCTCACCTTTGCAATTGGGGTTCACACAGCAGTTGGCCGTCTGAAGGTACTCGATCAAGGTCCGAGGTAGATCTTCCGCTGCGTAGCGAATGGCACAGGTTTTCACAGTTCGTCCGGCGAGCTCTAGCAAACTTGGTGGATTCAAGGTCATATCCTTAACGAAGCGCACAACCAATGGGTTATCACGCAAACTCAACTATAAAACAAAAACAAACAAAAAAGCAAAAGAAGGTAAACATTGGTACTGCTAAAAAGACACTGGAAAAATACATTTGCTTTCTTCACGTGACCCGGTAGTGTCGCCTTTCTTACAAACTCACTAATTGAGATGTTGTTTTCCCCCTCTACTAAAAAGTGCATGTCATGTGCGAACTACACTAGCTAATCGTACTGCATCATCGACGATCAGTGTTATCAGCCGTGCTGCTCTTTGTCAACTAGAGCCTTCTCTTAAAATCACCTCTTACTTTTAATCAAGATCAAATAGACTAAATTGTACAACCAATGACGTAGATCGCCGAACAAGAAGCTTAGCATTTTGTATGGTACATTTCCTTTGTTCTAATCATGTTTTGTATTGCGCGGAGCAAATAAAGGTAGGGAACAATAAGCGCTAGCTAAGAAATGTTTGCTAGGTAATAAACAGACCACATTTTCCAGGTTAAAAACTGGCTTCTGCTTCCCATACTACAATTCATAGAACATTGATCCAATACTAGTATTACGTGCTGGATTATAGGTTTGAGATAGTGCAAACAACACTACATACACCGTTCTTAGTGCAGCGTTTTACAACCATCCCAAGTGCCCGTCGTGTGACAACGGAGCTACACAGTTTATAATCACATTTAAACACAACAGCCCATTCAGGGAAAGGGCCGAGAAAATCTATATCGGATTTACTATATCTACATCGACCAATTTACTAAATGCTACTCGAGCGGTTGAAATGAGGTCAAGACGCCATAAGGACCATGGGCTCTCCCCCGGGCACTACTACCGTCACGCTCAGCATCATGGAACAGTACCGTACCTCAGTTAGGTTTCGCAACGTTATAATCTCCCGTGGCAGATGTCTTAGACGATTTTTGTGCAGCAACAGCGACTTCAGATTGACCAAACGGGCTATGGACGCAGGAAGCGCCTCGAGCAGATTATCACAGAGGACGAGCGCGTGCAGGTGGTTGAGCAGCCCAACGGTCTCCGGAATTTCGGTAATGAGGTTTCCACCCAGTGACAGGAGCTGTAGGCTATGTAAAGAAAAGAATATGTTCTGTATTATATGATTCATTATCGCAGAAAACAATTGGACACATGGACGCTTTGGGGATCTCAGATACAGAGAGATGTCTCCTATTTTTTATGCCATCTTAAAATGTTCAAATAATTAGTGTTTTGATTTAGCCCCGGATGCCACAGTACAATGGCCAATGCATAGCATCTATATCGCTTTCATATTGCATTGATTTTGCGCTTATCAGTCGATTGATGTGCTGATGGGCTGCCTGAAGTGAAACATTAAACAACAGAGCATTAAATATTCAGGTGCCACAGTAAATGGTCCCCGAGTTAAACAGCATTCGTTGGCCAAGATTTGCGCACGCACGCAAACACCTCACCCAATACAGGGCAACCGGCACAAAAGGCTTTCAAGATAATGGTACTATCTCGTAGCTCCGAAGCAATATTGCTATCTCCGAACGAAGATAGTGCGCGAACGATAAACGAACTTTTGTGCGGCTTCGCAACTGCTTCTAATACTGTGCGAAACGCAACTAGGGAAGCGGAATGCGTTATCGCGGCTGGAAGCGGCCCGAGAAAGCCAGGTCAGCTGTTTCTAGAAGCTAAAAGAGTATCAGCGAATTGATTAGACTCAAACAATCCCCGATGCGAACTACGTACACTGTTCGTTCGCTTACTGAATTCTTCTAACTCTCACCACAGATTGCACTTGACGTGCTTTGTTTACAGCTCGTTTAAAACTGCAAATCATCTCATTCGCATGCGTTCGTGCTGATTCAATCTCACTTTTGTTCATTTTCTTCACATGTGCACCTTCTGCATCCTTGCTTTACTTACTTCTGCAGCTTCCAGATGTCCTTCGAAACGTTGGTGATCTGATTGCCGCCCAGGTAGAGATACTTGAGCGATCGCAGCTCGATCACCTGTTCGGGAAAGTGCGCGAAACGGTTGCCGCTCAGATTGAGCTCCTTCAGACCATGCCCGGCAGCGCCGAGCAATGATTTGGGCAGCGATTTATCCGTCAACAGGTTGTTCTTAACGATCAGCGTCGTCAGCTGGCATTGCGTGATAACCTCCGGCAACTCCTCGAGGCGATTGTTGCTCAGATCCAGCACCTTAAGATTGGTAAAGTCGTTGAGGGACAGCGGCACCCTTATCAGCTTGTTGTGGTTCAGCAGCACCGTTTCAATATCCTCCGCCAGCTTCTTCGATTTAGAGACACGCAACAGATCGTCATCGAGATGCCGCTTGTTCGAGTGGCCCAAATCGACGGTTTTCTGCTCGCGCGAATCGCTATCGCAGCTGTCCGACGTGTAGACGACATCCATTTTGTGTGCTAGCTTCTCGTCGTTATCGAAGCGATGTGTGCCCTCGGTATTATCTATCGCCGGCGTGAACTAACCACCCGCACGAAAAACTGCTGCTCTGCCACACTGCGCTGCCACTGGAACACGTTCCACCGCTGATCGTGGCACATCGAAAGATAACCGACCAGGCGGATGATGTAGCTCCTATGGCCTCGCTCTGCAAGAGAGTTTTTGAAAGACGCAAAACATATAAATAAGCCGGTTGGGTCGGGGCGACGAAAAAAAAAGAAAAAGCGGAAGCGCAAACGGTACGAGCACTACTCTTCCGCCACTAATAGACACTAACAGATCAAGCAAAAGTAAAAAAAAAAACAACTAAGATGAAAATAGAACAACCGATAAATAAAAATCACACATGTTCACACATTCACATTCGAGCACACACAACATATGCGGATGGGGTAAACGATCAACCATCATATAACAGCACTTTGCGAAAACAAAAATCCCATACACAGTGGGAACCAACACAGGGGAGGGATTCCAAAAGAAAGTAAAAAAAACTCTAAATATAGATGTGTTTTCCTTGCGATTTTGTGTTCGTTCCCTGCACGCTAGTGTATAACTTACTGGTCCACCTGCAAGGAATGGTCAATGCAGCCGCTCGAGCAACAACACTAAACCGAACGAATGAGCGTTCGCACGCATGCGACTCACTTCGCGCAATAGCGTAAAATGTTTGCGCGATAACAGTGCCAGCAGCAACAACTGTCCACCCGCGGTCCGGCTGTGCTGTGCCGTCGAGAGACCAAATCAATGGCTTCGGATCGACCGACGAATGCTTCGTTTTATATAGGCTACAGAAGGTTGCGACTCGCGGGCGGCTGAGGGGGGGGTTGATTTTGCGATGATAAATATGAGCAAATCTGTCCAATGCCAGCCCCGCGAACATCGTTATTACCTTTTTTTCGTTTTCTTTTCGAGAGGACACTTGTACAGATTTCCGCACACCGGGCAATTCACTACGGTCAAATCTCGCACGTATTAGCACGATTTTTTTGTAGGTATGCGTGTATTCGTGATCGGGCCGTCGTCGTCGTCGTCGTCGTCGTCGTCTGTTATCAGCTAGCACAAGTTGCCCGTTGCCCTCTTTTGTCCGTGGCGTTGAACGGCACTTGTACTGCTTTTGGTCGTTCGGCACTTGCCTGCGACACAACACGCTGGTGGCGCGCGCGCCAGACGAGCTAAGCCACTCTAACAACTCTTCGTTCGAGAACGAAAAAGCCTCCAGCAGCCAAATTGCCACAGCGCGAACGTCGCTTATTCCGGCGCACCGAAACCACGACCGTCTAACAGTTCGGACGACTTTCAACTGATAGGAACATCGTGCCAATGTATTTTATTAACCCGCCACAATAAACTACGCGCACAAACGCATTTAACGAACTGGCGATGGGACGGGGCCCAATCACTCCACAGGGGCAGTTTGACGCTCTTCCCTTCCCTCGCTTACTCTATCGGGTATTTGCATGCCCCTCTCAGAATGGTTTCGATGGGAAAAAAGAAAAAAAAAGTGAGATAACCGCTAGCAGCAACACAAGGGCTACGAACATCACGAACACATCCCTATCGGGCAGAGTAAACTAGACATGCCGCTCGCAGTATTGTACAAATTTTGCCATTCGTTCAGCATAAGATGGTACATGGCAAAGCGTACATTTTAAGTGCTTGAATACCATAATTCTTTTTCTCGTCGACGCGCGCGTCTTGCCGACTGACATCAATTGACTTAATCGGAATAAATTAACGGTCCCTCGGAATACGTGACCATGGAGCTGGAAGGCAACACAACATCGTGAATATTATCTGGAATCGAATATAGATTATTGGACCGATATTATGGACATTATAAATAAATATAGGTATAAAGTGTGAAATAAAATACAAAAATTACTTTTTAAATGCTATCATTAAAGGCAACAAAAACAAAAAACTAATGTGCAGGATGCAAGCAAATCTGAATCAAACAACAATAGATAGTGAAAGAATGTAAAAGATTTCAAAACTACCACGCCTTCTCTCACCTCAAGTTGTTTCTATATGCCGACCATTGCATTCCGTACGCTGCATCGTGTGGCATCGTTTACCTTACTAAAATATTCTTAATTATTATCGCAGAATTTTCCCATACCAAACTGTTCGATACGGGAGCTCACAGGCAAACCAATCACAGACACAAACAATTTTCCGAAAACAAATCCAAATCTTTCACACATATGCGCAGACCATTCCGCGCCAACACTGATCGGATCGGCGCTTTGATCTCCTACAACGCACAGTACGAGCTTGACGATTCGGCGTCCTCACCACACAGCTGCTTCAGCGACTTTCCTTTCAGGCGAATGTACTCCTGGTACCATTTGTTAATTTTGGACGCCTGCCGCTCCTCGAAGTAAGTAATAGCGTCGTGTACGAAAATGTCGTTCTCCAGGCGCTCTGTACCGCTGGCAAGCGCTGCACGCGACAGCTCATCCGCGATCCGGTTTCCGCTCACCTCCACGTGCCCCGGTATCCATTGTATTGTTACTTGGTATGTGCGCGCCAATTCAAGTATCTCATGCGCCACCGCATTACGATAGCGAGAGTTGCGATTCTTCTTCAAGAACGTGCATGCTGCTTGGCTGTCGGTAAGCAACACCGCACGCTGTATGCCACGCTGGGCAATGTGCTGCATGGCTACCTTGATGGCAAGCGTTTCTGCCGTCATGATGCTGGTGTCCAGCTTCAGCTGAACGGCGATCCGTGCGTCGTTCGTTTCGTTGTACACACCTATGCCACAATGGCCGTCCGGGGATTTTGAGGCATCCGTGTAGATGTGTACGTAGCCACAGTACTCGCTCTCCAGCACATACTCAGTCAGCTGTCGCAGTGTTTCCGGTCGCAAGTTACCTTTTCCGACGTTTAGATGTTCCAGTACCGGATTGACCCGCACGTCCGTTAGCAGATCGGCGGTTCGAATGTGTTTCGCAATGGCCTCAAAGATGTAGCGATGTTCGAGAAATATGCGCTGCACGAACGACAGGGGCCGTCCGATGTCGGGCTCCAGCTGCCGTAGCTCGCTGTACGTGCGATTATTGCTGCGACAGTGCTGAGCGATTTCACGGGCAGCAATCATTTCACGGACCAACTCTATCTGCTCCCTTTTGGCAAGGCGCTGGCGATGTCTGCGGTACTCCAGCAGTAGAGCATTGCGACACATATTCCAACCGTCGGCACCACTGTGCAATCCGCGTACCACCGATGGCGCCGAATGGGAGGACGAGCCGCTGCAACATTCTTTCAGCTGATGTAGGAAGCTCCTGCACAACCTAACCCACAATTCATAGCGACTGTACATTTTGAATAACTGACAAATTTGAATCAATCGTAATTTTTTTCCTCTCTCTGTTGTCCACTTATTGCACCGAAATAAACAATCCCGTTGACGCCACCTGCGGCCTACTACGCATCAGCACAATTGTTTACGGCACTAAGTCTATCGTTCAAGGTACACCTTGCACACCAACTGCACCAACGATACACGAAGCTGAAATTACCTTTTCTTGCGTTCGAAACGAACAGCACGGCGCGCACTGCGAAGTCGGTCAGATCGGTTGAGCGATGTGAATGTAGTACAGCATCCCGTTTCGATTACTATCGTGCCGCTTTTGCGCCGAGAGTCGCGAGAAAAATCGTCCGATTTCCTGCGTCTTTCGGCACCTGACACACGATCAAAACAACAACATCATTTGTCATCACGTTGCTCATTCCCGCTGAACAATGATGACAGACTTCCGCCGTATGGATGTGTCAATTGAGCCACTTTGTGCGCATTTGTCATTTCGCTGACAAACCCGATATTCATTCAAGAATATCCTTCTCTACGTCTCCACTGGGATATTTTGCAGCACAATTTTATCCGCTAAATTTAAATTGGTTCCTAAATATCTTCTCAGTATATTAATAGAAGTCTCTAATTCGATGAAAACTCAACTGTATGTGTAAAATATACCTACTTTATGTTTTTGCGTTGCTAATAATTGTTGTGGATTTTTTGTTGTTGCTCTTTAGAAAAAATAGCTTCATAACTAAATTTAAATAAATTGAATAGCAATGAATCTTGCCACGAAAAATCATGATTTTTTTATTTCTTTTCGTCCAAACAATACACATTGAATGTCAATCGACATAACAATATGGCTCCTAGCTATACAGCAACACTCACTTCCCAACCTGGTAAAAGTCAATTTTCACCGGAATTCAGACGCCGCCAGCCATTCTATCCGGCATTCGCGAAAACTTGCAGCTTTTTGTATTGAGCTTGTTGAATTTCAACCCAAAAACAGGAACGAAATGGTTGAGTCCAACGGTGCCGAACTTACTGAACATGAGGCTGAACTGTATGATCGGCAAATTCGTTTGTGGGGTTTGGATTCGCAGAAACGGTAAGTATTCGTCGACATTTATCAATTGCGATTGTTCATGGGATTTTTTTTTCTTCCTCCCTACCTCATTTACAGTGTCCGTTTGGCACGGATTCTCATCGCTGGTATTAACGGACTGGGGGCAGAAATAGCGAAAAACGTCATACTAGCCGGAGTCAAATCCGTCACCCTGTTGGACGACCGGAAGGTTACGGAGGAAGACTTCTGCTCCCAATTTCTGGCCCCACAATCGTCTGTCGGCACCAACCGAGCGGAAGCATCCCTAACCCGTGCCCAGCATCTGAATCCAATGGTCGAACTGAAGGCCGACACCGAACCGATTGAATCGAAATCGGACGACTACTTTAAAGACTTTGATGTCGTCTGTCTGATTGGTGCGTCCACGGCACAGCATCTGCGCGTGAACAACGTTTGCCGCGAGGCCAACGTAAAATTTTTCGCTACGGACGTTTGGGGTATGCACGGCTTCTGTTTCACCGATTTGCAGAAGCACGAGTTCGCCGAGGATGTAGCAAAGTACGTGGTGGTATCGAAACCCCACGAAAAACCCAAATCCGAAACAGTGTACAGTACGGTCAAATGTACGCTGGAATTCCCGCCCTATCAGTCGTTGGTAGATTTCGACTGTAAAAGCACATCGTACGCCCGTCAGCTGAAGCGGAACGGACCAGCGCTGCCCGTACAGCGGGTGCTACAGAAATTCCGCGACGAAGAACAACGCGATCCGGCATACGGAAAGCGCGAGGAGGATTTGAAGAAGCTGTTCCAGCTGCGCGACTCTCTGGTCCCGGAGCTAATACCGGACAAGTCTTTCGATCACGTATTTGCCCAGATTTCGCCCGTCACTGCGATCGTTGGAGGCGTTGTAGCTCACGAAATCATCAAGGTCGTATCACAGAAGGAAAGGCCACACCGTAACGTGTTCCTGTTTAATCCGGACACTTGTTGCGGATTCGTTGATCTTATTGGGGCGGACAAATGAAAGAGTTTTGCGAATGGCCTGTAGCCTTCATGTTGCAACGAGTTGTGCGTGAGGCGCGAAAGGATTCCAGCGTGTGTGTGTGTGCATGAAAGTGAAAACATTATTCTTTAAGCAGGCAGTTTAAATTTATTTCTCTTATACTCTGTACGAAAGCGAACCCGAAAGCGGACAGACTTTTTGAAATTTGTGGAAAAAATAAACTCAGATTATTCTCTAATACACTCCTTCGTTCGATACATGGCTTTTCTAAATGTGCCTAAAAATGTTGCATTAGAATGGGATCGTCCTTGAAGACAGCGCATTTTACTGTTCTTCCCACAACGGAATCGTACAATCGCGGAGAGAGGCCTTTTGGTTCGCTGACCTTCACCTGAACATTGGACTCGGTCAGAACCGTTCCACAGTTCAAATCACTAGCATACACCAACGATTTCCCCAACTTATTGTAACACGGTCGTTCACATTCTAGCAGCTGTCGGTGATGTGGATCAATCTCCTTTAAAGCGGCCTGTAACTCCGGTTCATCCAGATCCTCCCCTTGCAGCACTTCTCGCAATCGATCAATCAATGCGCTTGCATCAATCGGAACATCGTTTTCTATCGCTCTAATACACCGTACCATGCGACCGAATTCGGCCGGATTCAATGACGCCTGATGATCGGTCCCTTTCCACGCCTTGTCTAGCGTAAAGTGTCGTTCGACTATTTTCGCACCTAAAGCCACACTCGCTACGGAGTGCTGTATACCAAGCTCATGTCCCGAATAACCTATCGTCAGTTCAGGAAAGTGGGCTCGAAGTAACGGAATCATACGCAACATTATGTCCCCTAGCGGGGTCGGATAGGAGGAAACACAATGAAGCAGGGCAACGTCTTCACGATGACGGAACTGGGTGTAAATGCTGCAAACTTGATCCCAATCTAGCATGCCCGTGGATATGATTAGTGGAATGGTGTGATTTGCGGCATACCGCAGCAGAGGCACGTTATCAGCATCCCCAGACCCTATTTTGATGAACGGGACTCGTAGCTGCTCCTCCAACTCTCGAAAGGACGCGGCATCCATTGCTGATGCGGTAAAAACGATATCGTGGTCAGTGGCAAAGCGCTGCAACTCCCGGTACTCGTTGCTGGAAAATTCAAGCCATGCTTTGTGCTCTCCGTACGTACGACCCCAAGAGTTTGGTCCGGTGTAAGGGCGTGCCAAGGCGGAGACCGTGAACTTTTCCGCCAAATTTGATCGCTGGAACTTTACACAATCGGCTCCACATTCCTATAACGGGATCCATGGTTTCGCTTTACTGCGCTGCTGGATGCAGTTGAACATGCAGCCGATGTTGAATAATACCTTTGCAGCTTTTATCATCTGCTTTGCCGTGCTTAACGATCCCTGGTGATTTTGTCCAATTTCAGCCACGACGAACGTTCGGCTTGACTCACTGCTCCAACACGGTGGCATATCGAACTACAATTGACTTTAGTAGGTGTTACAACTATTGAACACACACAGGAGATTTATGTACATTCAAGCAACTTCACTCAACACAAAAAGTTTCATATCACTACGAGCATCATCATCATCACTATCATCGCAAATCAGATGAAGTAACCATTCGCGCTGATGACACAATGTTCCACCATCCTCCCTTGCTCGTGCAGCCCGTGTTCCAGCGCATTGCCAGTTTCCCGTCAATACAGATAGAGACCATAAACTGTCACCACGCAGAACATGGTTGAGTTCTTAAATTCGGCCGTTGCGTAGTTATCACACTCCGTGTCCCAACGGCAGCGGGCCACACATTTGCATCCGGCGCCGAGCTGTTGCCCCAGCCACACCTGAACCACATGCTTGTAATGGTGCATTTGCAGATCCTTCACTTGTAAACTGATTTCATCCGCCATCGATTTCGTCCAGCGAGATGCATCTGCCGCCGAGTATGTTTGCCCTAAAACCGTTCAAGGATGGTAAGATACTTTTTTTTATAGAATTTCCATTGCTCCATCAGTTCCACCTACCAGTAAGAGTGTCGGTCAATACAGTGTTGATGATTTCACGTATCTTTTCCGATTTGAATGTTTCACTTAACTCGGGACGCATCTGATAACCGGCTGGCGATGGAGGCACATTCCCAGTTTGCGTTTCGTTTAGCGTCATTCTTAAAGCTTCTATTAACTTGCATGAATGTGTAAAAAGAAACTGTTTTTCCAAACAGCGAAGCCGCTGCTGCAGCGAATTAGAAATACAATCCTGTCGCTTGGTTTGTTTTTGTTTCCTAGGCAACCGAATTGTAGTTCGCAGACGCCGGCTGCAGCTGAGCACAGGTAGGTTTCAACTATCGCCACGAGCATTGTTAGATTAAAGAAAAAAAGTTATTACTCTATTGTTGATTGAGACCTTGAGTTAATCTCTAATTGACATTACTTTAAAATTTCTTTTCCTAGTTTCTACTAAATACTATTATTAGGTATATTCTATTTATACATTTTTAAATTCAGCCACGTTTCTAAATCATAGCCAAACAAAAGTTGGGTATCAACTGTACATGTGTGAGCATTCAGTATGTCATCCACCCATATAGATGCACGCGTAACGTCGCGTGGAGGACGCTAGCTCTTTTTGAATTTCTTCCGCATGCAATATTATCAATCAAAAAGTCAAAAAGTACTAACACTTTGATCATCATTCTTTTAACATTAACAGAAATGTATTTTCTTCCAGCAGCGTTCCCGCCTTTCTACAAAGGTAGACAATGTAAAATGAAATGCAATACCATGCCGTGCTTTACCATTTTCTGCTAGCTTCTGTTACATTCCATTTTTGCAAGTACGTCCCACTTAACTACGTATAAACTATTATAGCATGAACTTTGCATTCACGATTCCTTGGAAATAAATCTTATGATATCGATGCCCGCTGCCAGTCCTTCGGTTCTACCTTGAGCAAAGGGCGCGCATAATGGTACCGTGACGGCGTGTGTGTGTTAACAGTTTAAAGTTAATTTGTAGAACGGCTACGACAGATTCGCACAAGAGTAACATGTGGCAGTGACGCGAGAACCGAGCCACTGTTTGTAGATTTGGCTTCTTTAGATGCTGTCTCAACACCAAGTGTGCACACTATTTATCGCTTAGAAGAGGACGAAACAATGCACAACGAAGCAGTAAGTAGTTATTGTTTTGTAAAACAAGACTTAAGTTATATTCTACCTCGTACGAACGTCTGAAATGTTTGTTTGCAATACTTCTCCCACTAGGTGGCGGCCCTATGAAATAAAATCTAAACGAAAAACGTGGAAACTCCAGCCTACAGGGTAGTGGCGTAGAGGAAGAAAACAGTACCAAAACAGCACAGCGAATGCGGTGGTGTCCGGACAGGAATACAGGCTGGAACCGAACATTACAGACAACCGGAGATTTGCAGCGTCACGCATCTTGCAGCATTCAGTCCGATACGCGTTCTACACCGCGGGATTATCACATTGCAGTGTAGTCCAGCTGTATGTTTATCTGTCGCACGCCGATCGCTTCGAAGATCATGCGCGTATGCTGTACCACGTACTTGGGATCAACGTTTTTCGATACCTCCAGCTTGATCACACCGACGTACACGTCGGTGCAGAGGGTCCAAAAATGTGGCTCCTGTACGCTGTACACGCCTGCCAGCCCGGTCACCTTCTGATAGCATGACGGCAGTAATCGATCAAGCGCCACCGGCTGGCGCTGCATCAGCACCATGACCGATTCTTTGATCAGCGAAAGCGTACTGAGACCGATCGTGAGCGCAATGAACATGCTGCAGATGGGATCGGCTCTCATCCATCCAAACACCTGCATCAGCACAGCCGATATAATAACGCCAACCGAACCGAGCGTATCGGCTAGAATGTGCAGGAAGACGCCGCGCATGATCTGCGAGTTGGTGGACACGATCTCTCCCCCTCCGTGGCTGTGATGATGATCACTGCCACCGTGCGAATGCCCATGATGATCGTTGTGGTTGGACAGTAGGCTGTGAGTATCGTGACTGTGATGATTCATACCACCACCATGGGAATGTCCATGACTTCCACCACCTCCGCCGCCGTGCGAATGCCCGTGGCCACCACCGCCGCCATGCGAATGTCCGTGTGCTCCACCGTGCTGGAATGCATAGATACCGACCAAGTTTACCAACAGTCCGAGCACCGATACGACAAACAATCGTTCGTGTTTCACTTCCGGTGGCTCTATAGCGCGCTCTACTGCCTCGGACATAATGAAGAAGGCGATAAACAGCAAAAAGAGGCTGTTGACAAACCCGGCGAGCACTTCAGCACGAACGTACCCGTAGGAATACTTTTCGTTTGCACGCCATTTGGTAATAACGGACGCAGCCAAACCGGCCAACAGCCCGGTACAGTCGAAGAACATGTGGAACGAATCGGAGATCAAACCTGGAAAGCAGGAAAACGGATTGATTTTATTTATTCAAACTGTTCTGCTCTCGATACGATCAATGAACACCAACAACTTACCTAAACTGTTCGTCCATATGCCATACATTAGTTCGACGAAGGCAAAGCTTAAATTAAGCAGCAGAAATAGAAATAAATTACGCGAATTGCGATCCGACAGAATGAGCCGGCTCCAACTGTTGAACTTTTCCCGTATCCGGTAGCCGCATCCACGTGAATCTTTATGCGTTAATGGTAGCATTGTAGTAAGCTTCTTTTTTTTTCTTTTTACGAACCACACAACTGATAAGCCCGGTAGGGAAAACTTTTAAGGTACTGACGTAGACAATAGGGCGGGAATGAATTGGTCGATATCACTGCGATCCAGCAGCGCAAGGGCGATTGCGTATGGTACCTTCAACAGAAGTCTATGGGAAAAATCAGTGCTGTAAAGATAAAAAAGATCATTAGCGATAACATTAGGAAACATAATCCGTAGACAAGTTGCTGTACAACGACTAAAGTTTTAAGAAAAGTAGGGAAATAAAATGTAGCAACCATGTTGCTCTTTTTCCAATTAAGGTGTCTGACGCATAACGTATTATCCCGACCCTGACCAGGATTGTAAACAATGCTTTTCACCGACTGAGGAGCAAACACCTTGTTTTGCTTACGTATGCACAATTGACTAAATAAAAGTTTATTTAAAGCTGCTTCCGTGTTTTGTTTGAGGGCAAGCTATCGGGCTGCAAGTAAACGCTCTACAAAAAAGGCTTGCATTCCTCATTTTATTTTTTCTATTTCCTCAAAATGTTGTGCACGTACGTAGTGGACGGTAGCCCGGACATAGCGGTATTACAGACCGATATCACGACACTGGCCCAGTAAGGGCACTCAAACAAAAAACAGCCAAGAAAACTACATACCCTATGTGGCGATTAAACGGTTCGATCCGCAGTGCGCACGGCTGTGGTGATTTACTTCCACGATCAGCATCGTTTGGAAAACATTTCAGCTATTTATTTCACTCCTGCGAGTCTGTTGGACGGCTGGCCAAGAATCCGTAATTGCTGTCTGAGCGGTGTACTTTTTTTTCATTCTTTCATTTGTACACGGTGTTGACACGACATCGGCGGTGATATGACAGCTGGTATTGGCCGTCTACAAACCGTTGCTTGATAACAAAACATTATTTCGCAATCATTTCTTCAAAGATCACAATTTCACACAGCTTGTTACATGAAAAATTTACATGAGAGACTCAAGATAAAATCCCGACACCATGTGATGATATCGCTTGATTTTAATGCTTCTAGGCAGAATAAAGTCAAGCAAAATTTCAATTGATTTAATCAAGACTGTGTGTACATACCCAATGACAGCTGGGTTCGACAGCTATCGAGAATGCGTTTCTCGGAACACCTTTCATTTACGACCAGAGAATTTAATAATATATTTTTACGGTACATTAGCTTTATATTATTTTCATTTATTTTCCCTGCACTTTATGCGTATATTATAAAACGTTTATAACGTACATTTGCCCATTCGGAATAAATATTCAAAAAGGAAAAACGCATCTGGCGTGACATTTCATGCTTGACAGCAGCAGTACGCGTTTTCTAATTGAATGCGTTTCGGTACTTCCTTCTTTCTATCAATCGCCGCCGACGTTCTCTTTCTTTTCGAGTCCATACTTCAAAATGGTAGGTTGGATTCCGCGTAGTTTTGGCTGAAATTACTGCACTGTTTGCGTGAAATGGTTTGCTTTGTGGGCCCCAACACACACCAAAGTGTTTAGTGAGCTGATGGTGTAAAAATTGCGTGTAAGCCGGCTGCGGCAAACCCTGAAGCCGGTGGCAAACGTGCAGTGCAAGTGGCTGAGGCCTAGTGTTGGGTTGTGTATAAACACTTCCCGTACTGCGATGTGCAACGCTCACGGGGCCGGCCTTACCGCAAAGCGACATTTCATGCAAACCAAACTGTGTTCCGGACGTGCAGCAGTGTGAACTAACGATATCTATGTATTGCGTTTCGTTGTAGCCTCCGAAGAAGGATACCAAGGGATCGGCGAAACAGCCGCAAAAGACCCAGAAGAAGAAGGAGGGAGGATCCGGAGGAAAGGCCAAGAAGAAGAAGTGGTCGAAGGGAAAGGTCCGCGACAAGCTCAACAACCAGGTCCTGTTCGACAAGGCCACGTACGACAAACTGTACAAGGAGGTCCCTGCCTACAAGCTGATCACCCCATCGGTTGTGTCGGAAAGGCTGAAGATTCGTGGATCGCTGGCCAAGCGAGGCCTGCGTGAGCTCTGCCAGAAGGGGCTGATCAAGCTGGTCGTGCAACACCATGCCCAGGTCATCTACACCCGCACCACGAAGGGAGACGATCCAGTGGCGTAAGCTGGAGATTCCGTTGTTTGTTTTGTGATTGCAGCACATCCCGCTAAAGCCAGCAGCAGCAGATTCCTTTGTGTGAATCCACATCATTAAACGCTTCGGAATGGAAGAAATATACTTCTTGTAAACTAAGTGAACAATAGCGATCGATCATTTATTAATCCTGATTCTTCATAGATCCCCCCCCCCTTCTCACTGCCCTGGACGCAGATGTTCTTAGTCGTCCTTTCGTTTTCGCTTAGTTTCGCCGCGATCGTTTCCGTTACGGTGTTTGTTGAAGCCTTTCTTCTGTTTCAGGTGTTTCTCCTTCTGGTGACGGATGCGTCGGGATTGTTTCAGCTGCTTTTGCTGTTGAAGGCGCGTCTTCTGTCGGAAGGCTTGACTTGTCTTCATGGATTTCAGCGCGTAGCGTTTTATCTTATGATTCAGATCCTTCTTTGACCGTATACCGTCCAGGTTGAGAACTGGTCCTTTCTTCGGTTTCGCCTTTTCCTTCACGGCGCTCTCCCCGTTTTCCGCCTCGTTCGATGAGCCTTCTTCGGCGGACAGTTTATGCTTGCGCTTGACCTTCTTCTCTCCCTCCAGCTCCATGCCGGGCACAACTCCCAGTTGCTGCTCATCATTTCCATCGTCGCTCGAGTTTTCCGCATCCGATTCATCGTCCTTCACCATGCCACGATTTTCGCCGATCCAATTGTTTTCCTTTGCCAGGTCGCGAGTAGAAAGTTCCACCACTTTCACCGTAACATTCTCCGTATCGTACTCGTCTTCCTGCTCCTCCGCCTTATCCTCCTCCGTGAGCTCTGGGATAGGTTTGTACGAATGGTAGAGATTACGCATCTTTTCTTTCGCCTCTGCGCGTATCCGCTTCGTCTCCTCCTTAAGTTTCCGTTGCATTTCTCCCTGCGCAATTTTTTTACGATGCTGCTTACGTTTGTGGAATCCAGTCAGAAACTCTCTGAAATCAGACGACAATGCATCAGTTAGTACCACTCCCCGGTGGAGGCAAGGGCCATGAACAGCATGGTCGCGAAAGGTAGCTACTTACACCCTTTTCTGTGGATCAAATACCAGCTCCGTCTTTTTCCGCTGGAACGGTTGTTTATTGCCTCCTTCTGATTTCCGCTTCATTTTGCCAAAAAGATTAGAAATACGCCGGCGGACTGGAACAAAGCACGAGCGACGGTCGCACAAGCCGTTGCAGAATGGAAGAATGTAAACAAATAACGCATGTAAGCACACTTTCGACGAAAACAAATCGATGATAGTCATGACAGTCAGGGCTGCTTCTATGTTTGCCCAAAAAGACAATCGTTGCCACAGTTGATAAACATCGCTTATTTCTAGAAAAACTTCTCATCATATGTCGTTAGCAAATGTTTAATAATTTTAGAAACAATATTTCTTACTTTTAGTACAGCAGACGATCAACAAACGATCGGTGGATTAAACTTTAATCATTTGCTAACGATCGCCAAGCTGTTTGTCAAATTTCCACCAAAATCATATTTCATCGAAACGTCATTCTTTGTTGTCTATCAATTCGTGATTTTTTTTATCGCCAACAAGTTCGTCGTAGTAATAATATTACCTTGTACTCGTAGCAACTAGCGACAATGTGTGACTCGGATAGTGAAGAATTTGCTAGTGCTGATGAAGATTTCGAGGAAATTGAGCCTGATGAGTTGGAAGAGGTGCTTCAAAGCACCAAACCGTCGGATGTCGGATCTTCCAAGAAAAAGGGAGCGCACCCACCCTCTACACAATCTGACGTGGAGCCTGTGGACACGAGCAAAGCTGAACAGGTGGACAGCACAAAACCCGACGGAAGCAGTAGGCCCGATCCCTCATCACAATCCACCACAGTCGATTCGAGGGTTAACACTGACGAAAAGGCTTCGGAAAAGACAAACATTGAAGGGGCCGCGCAGGATCAGCCAGCTACTGACACCCAGGTCACTAAGCTAGACGAAGGCAGAAGCGATGAAGTTTCCAAAACTGGAAAAACAGTACCAACAAAAGAAGTTCGAAGCGAAAGTAATATACAAACCTCCGTGCAGTCAAACCTGGGGCCTGAGGATTCCGATCAGCATGTTGTGCAAAATAGCCCAATACCTCCACCGCAAACTTCATCCGAAGCAAAGACCTCCCAAGCGAATGATCCCACGGAAACTTCAACAACGTCGAAGAAGCTTGTGTTAAAACCTGCTAAACCACAGTTGCTGGATGAAATGGTAAAAGGAGTAGAGGAGAAGGAAGGAGAACAAGTACAAGAGCCTAGCAGAACCGGCACTGATGAAGGATGGGATGACTTCGACGATGATTGGGGCGATTTTACTGTTGAAGGAGGTGCCAGTAATACAACGGCCAAACCCGACCCGGCAAAACAAATGAAAAGTTCGAACACTTCGACTGTCTCAGCCGGAAAGCCAACGACGGCGGTGCCTAGCACTGCTAAAGCAAGCTTCCGCGATGTCGACATCGATGAGGTCGAAGATAAGCTGAAAGATTTTATGAAACATAAAGACGACCCACCACTAACATCCGTACTCGACCGACTTTCGATGGCAGAGGATAGCAAGTCAGCTGACGGTGCCGGCCAGTCGTGGGGCAGTTGGAAACCATCCTGGGGTGGAGCAGCGGTTTCCTTCCTTTCAAGCGCATCGAAATCCGTTGCATCCATTACGACCAACATCACGCAGGTGATTGAGTCGGGCATCGGTGTGCCCAATCCGGAGGAATTGGCCCGCCGTCAGGCGGAGGAAGAAGCAAAGCTAAAAGCGGAAGGCTACATTCGAGAAGAAAGCGAACCAAACCAAGGCCCGCAGTCGAGCGAACGGCCGCTGGATGATAGATTTGGATTCGATCAGCTCGTTTCCGGTGTGACACAGATTAGCAGCAAGGTGATCAGCGGTGGGTTGGACACGCTCGAGGGCATCGGAAAGAAAACGATGACCATTTTGCAGGAGAACGATCCCGGATTGTTGAACAAGCGCAAATTGCTCGGTTTGCAGCCGAACGACGGCGTGGTGTTAAGCCAGGTACTGCGCGAGGCCAAAGCCAAGACCGAGGAGCGCGAACGGAACCTGAAGCAAATCCAGAAGCATCAGTATAAAAAGAAACTTCACTTTGAAACGCTGTTCGACGATTACCACGGTTTAGTGCATCTGGAGGCACTGGAAATGCTGTCGAAGCAAGCGTCACTCAAGCTGGAATCATTGATGGCCCCGTTGACGGGGAAGGCGCTGGAGGAGCTTCAGGAAACGATGAGCGAGGTGAAGGAGCTGTGCGAACTGCCCGAAACGGACAACGACGATGCGGACGGGTTACATTCTGCGGACGAGCTGGAAGAAAAGCTGAAGGAAGCCATCGCTGACCTCAATCCGAACGTGAAGGTCGACTTCAGCGAAATCGTTAAGAGTTGGGTCGAGTATACCGGCTGGCTAGAGGACCGGAACGGCGAACGCACCGGCCAGGACGTGTTCGAAAAGGCCATGCATGCGTTAGCTCAAACGACAGCTCTGTGCGTGCTGCGAATGCATAAGCTAGCGGAGATTCTGCTCATCAGCGAGCACCACAGCACGGCCACGGAGGCCGACGTAGTGGTGCAGCTGACGACGGTTTTTGGCTGGCATCTGAGCGGCGTTGCGACCAGATTCTGCTCCGAGCTGACCAAGATGAAGGATGAGTCCGGCGACGATAGCGACAGTGCGCTTATAACCAACATTTTCTTGGAGGTAACTCTTGGCGCACACGTCTACGCCAAGTCGGTTTGTAGTGTATTGTTCATGTTGGATGTTTTTTTTTCTCATTTTTTCCAGGGCTCGAACAGCACATCCTATGTTCAGAATGCGTTTCATCTCTTCGTGCCCATCTTGCAACTTGGCGCGGCTTAAAGCAAACAATGGCGTCATCTCGTGCGAGTTATTCTTCCTTCCTCCAGCATCACCGGGCTATATCGATGGTGTATTTCCTTACTAATGACTGCTTCAAAGCCTCATTGTTATTTTAGTGTAATCAATTTTTATTGGATAAATATATATATGCAAAAAGAACAAATAATATAATGCTCATCTTGTTTCAACGCGACTAGCTGAAATGAAATCCTTCGGCGTTGAATGCCTGCAGCACTGCCATAAAGTCATCAATATCCATCGAGCGGGCACGTTTGTCACTAGCGTCGGCCTTTTCCAATATTTTCTCCACCATCTCCTTCACGTTCAGATCCGCCGGAACGTCGATGTTCTTGAGGGAACAGTGCAACTTAAAGTTGTCCTCCAGTGTAGTCAATACGGTGGTTTGCTTGAATGCCGCGGCAAGCGTTTTGTTCTTGCGCAGAAAGGCAATCCGCGTCAAGCCGTCCCATTCGGTGTAGTTGATCGGTGGTGGCGGGTTTCGCGGCTCTATTCTTACCACGCTCGACTCCACCTTCGGCGGGGGTTTGAAGTTGTTCTTCCCCACCTTCATCAGCATATCGACGCGGGCAAGCAGCTGGGTGTTGATGCTTAGCCGACAGTACAGCTTATCGCCCGGTTTGGCCACCAAACGTTGGGCAAACTCTCGCTGGAACATCAGCACAGCGCAGCGGAAAAAGGGCCGATGAAGCAGCAGCTTAAAGACGAACGGTGAACTGATCTGGTACGGCATGTTAGCGACGCAGATGTCAAAAAACGGTAGATCCGTTTTCAGCACATCACCGATCAGAATTTGCAGCTTCGGCTGCATATGCGTACCCTGAACGCGCTTTTGCAGCTCGGCCACGAGACGTGTATCAATTTCGCATGCAACCACTTTCTTTACCTTTTCCAGTATCTTCACGGTCATGTTACCGGTACCGGGACCAATTTCGAGCACAACATCCGTGGGCCGCAATGCCGCCTTTTCCAGCATCGAGGTGATGACGAGCGGGTTTTTGAGGATGTGTTGGCCGAAATCTTTGTTGAACACGATGCCTGAAGGAAGGAAGCTATGTGAGACATCTCGCATCTACTACCATTTGCACACCGATCTTACCCTGTTTTGCAACTCCATCATGTACACGGGATTTCTTTTCTGCACGCACTTTCGGCATTTTGCTGCAATGATACTTGGTTTGGCTGTGTGTAACTCGATGCACTGCAAATTACCCGCACCCAAGTAAAGCGAACCGACGACAATAAACAATACCATGTGCGAAAGGAAAACACAGCTTCAGAAATGTCATCCGCGCGATCACCTGTCAAATTTCATACCGTCCAGCACGGATGCTGCATTTAGACGGTTGGAGAAATTATGCCTTTTCTCATAATGTTGCGTAGTTTTAAAACAAATTGGACAATAACACAACTTTGTTTCAGATGTACGCTTTGGTTTCCTACTTCAGAACATTTATTTACGCTTTCAAACGAACAACACAGAAGAAATGGAATGCTATGGAATAGGTTGTCTTGGAATGCGACGATTCGTGAGAGTAGTATTTTAGACGATTATTAAAATTTGGCCCCGTACGGAGAAGACCACACGTTTCGATCGACGAAACATGATCGTGATGTGATTGCGCAAGGGATACTATTCTCAGTACGCTAAACGGCGAAGATCGGAACATATTGACTGTGCACGCCGCGGTCCGTTTACAGCAGCAGCGCAAAATGGTCACGTTCGATGCGGCGCTTGGCACAGAGCGGCACTGACCCCATTACATCTTGGGGTGGAGGTAGACCCCCTTGGGCGTTTGCGGCTTGGGTATAGAAAAGTTCGCGCATGCCACACTGATACCCATACAGAACCGTTTCCTGCGATCTGAAATGCAGAAGAATGAAGAGAGTGTGTCACACACCATCGCGTGCCGTTAATTAGTTGTCGACCAGATGGTCCGGTGATCTTACTTTAGGGTGACTTCGGTTACAATGTTGCTCTTCTTGAAGTGTGTATGCAGAGATTCTGCAGTCTGCATCTCTAAAGCATTCCAAGGTCCATTCTTTTTCGCCACATCCCAATCCGAATCTAGTGCAATCAAGCTGTAGCCATCGGTCTTGTCGAACCCGTCCACGTTGATATTCATTGCAAGCTGAATATCGTTTTCAATCCTCAGAAACTTTGATACGCAAGATTCAAACTGCATAGATAGTGTAAAACATAGAAAGAGAATTTGATAAAATACGGAACTGTTCTGAAATGTCTGAAATCTTACCAGAGTTTGCACAAGGCGTTGATTTTTACAGTTTTTCTCCTGCATGACTAGTATCAACGTCATGTTCTGTTGCACGCAAACGAACAAATCTACCTTGACTAGAGCATTTTCGTCACCTGCTAGCACACCGAGCGGCGGTGCTACAGACACTGATATGTCCTGCGATTTCCTACGTTGCGGAATATAATCCTGCGGCGAGATGGCCATATTGTAACTGCATCCCGGCGTTGTGTCCCAGCTGGATACACCGCTCGATTCGGTGTCATTCAGAGCCAGTACGGTTAGCTTAGTCATCAGCGGCGTCAATTCCAGTGTACTTTTGCGGCGCGTAAACAGTTCCTGGCCACTGCTTGTGCCACCATTCGTGCCACCTGCTCGTGCGGTGGATGGGGCATCATCATTGAGATTAAACGATTTGATTGGCAAACTGAGTGCACGCCGATCCTTCGGTGTTGTAGCGCCCTTGACTAGCTCGGGATTTTCCGATAGCGGTAGCTCAACTTTTCGAACTGTAGTAGAAACCGCACCAACAGTCGGCACTCGATCGTCTATCGCAGACGACTGCTGCTGTGTGACTTGATTGCACTTATCGTTGCCTTTCGGTTCCTGTTTCGCTTCCTGTTCGACTAGTTCGGCGATGCGCTCGTTGCGAGATCGCTCGAAATCTTGGAACAAACTATAGGACATTGCTCTTTTCCGCTGATCAACGAGAGGGTAAAGCGGATCGCTGATAGTTTTTGCCGGGTCATAGTTGTTGGAAAACTTAAATTGACGCATATTTTTAATGTGTCTCTCAACACCACCAGTTCCTTCTGCTGGGGAGTTTTCTTCCGATTCGTTACTTTCTTGTTCGGTCAAGTTCGACATTGACGAACAACGAATGTGTTTCGGCATCATGAAGGGATTGTTAAGGATACTGTACTTTCGCGCGTTGAAATATTTTAAACTACTGCGGCCATTCGCTTCCACGGCTATTGGCGGCTTTTCTTCTTCAACGCCGATATTGTCATTTTCTTCCGCTGGAGGCGCAGAAGGCTGATCCTGGGTAACGCATATCGACATCATGTTCCTGTTTGGCACAATCTTGTTCTCAGTCAGCGGTGTTGAACATACACTGGTTTTACCTATAAAGTTCGGAAAGCTATCCGATTCGTCGAAATTTATGGAATTCACTCCAGAGTCGATTATGTCTCTAGACGTTAGATTTTTAAACTTCAGCGGGAGAAATGTTGGCCGAGATACGGTGCTGAACGATTTTTTGCTTTGCGTTTGCTCACAGAGTCCGCCATCCGCACCGACCGTCTCTTCCTCGGGAATGTTTGAAAAGATGATCGATTTGTCCGACTTAAGCATCGGAAAGCCAGATACGGTGCCGCCGAGCTCTTTCGATGGAATGAGCTTCTTCTTGATGGCAAACGGTACCGGCCCGGTGGGTGGAGCCGCAGTGGCACAATTATTGAAATAAATCGGAATGTTTTTGGTAGCGTCGATGAGTTGCGTGTAGTCACGCTTAGTTATGTACGCACTGATGAGGCTAACGCCGTTTGGCACATGGAACGTTACTGCTATCATTTCAGCGAGTTTCATCCGATAAGGGTCGGAATACACGAACATTTTCGTCAAATTCGTCGGCAACTGTGAAGCCAATACTCTGTGGAGCATTTTTTGTTTAAATGACAAAACGTTATCGGTTCATTTGGTTTACTACAGATAAGAGAAATTACTTACTTGTTGTGGTAAAAGATGGACCCTCCCAGCACTCCCTTGTTTTGCAGGAAACTTTGAAGTATTTGGTTGGACTCCAGATACACATTACTCGCACACTATAAAATGGATCAAATTATCAGCAATCGTAGTATTTCACCTTGTGAACGTTGTATACCTTTGGTAGCCGGAGGAGAGGCATATTCTGCAAAATATTACCATTGAATTGCAGCAATGGCAAAGTGGACTCCATCAAACAAAACACTTTCTCGTTGAATCCGTTCTTCTGCTCCTTCTCCACGTAAACATTGTAGAGGGTATTAAAATCACCATGATAAAGCTCTATCAGTGAAGACAACAGACTGGCTCTGTATTCTAAAATCGACTCCGCTATGTTACGATCTGATCCCACCGCCTAAAACCATACCAGGAATATATGAAATAGTAACATCTTCCGTGAACTTAGTAGTAGAGTGATGTACTAACAAAAAAAAACATTAAAACAAGCTTACCAGCATGAAACGTCCATGCGACCGTAACGCGAATTTGCCATTCTGTAGTGAAATAAATCGAACTGTCGATAAGGTTTCACCAAGAAAATATGTTGATCCCTGTACAAATAAAAAGACACACAAAATTGACTAAGATTTCCTGTCGGTGGTATTCTTTCTAGGAAGGAATTAAACTTTCATACCATCAGCTGGCCACAGAGCGACTTTTTCTGCAGTTCCGATACCCACATCGGGTGGAAGTAAATAATGGAGCCCGTCGGGTCGTCATTCTCCACCTTCTTAGTAAGGTCGTAAACAAAGATTATCATCGTTTCCCTGTGCAGAAAGAGTGGAATTATAACAGAAACTGAGCTTTTGCACCAAAGTACTATAATTACACGATTGTTTGTAAAATAAATGTTCCTTACTTCGACATTTCGGCCAGTTGTTTTAATACACTTCATTTGCGACAACGTACAGCGAAAAAAAATCGTGCCTACATCAATTGCCCGTACATTCTGAAGGATCAAGTTACATCTAGTGTGACGTCATTCAAAGGTAATGAAATAAAGGTGTCCGTAATTTTTTTTACATGTAACAGCATTTAATAAACAGAATGAAGTACATAGCACGAGTCAGAATCTTCTTATTTTCTCTTCTCTCAAAAATTCTTATTTTATCACATAAATAGAACGAAAAAACGGTTTACAGAGTTAACACAACAAAAAACTTACCTTTTGGAGATACCTTATGAAGGCTGGAGATACCTTGGCATGCCATCCCGCTATTTTTTGACAATCGCAACCGCTTCCCTGGCATTTGACAAGATTTACGTTAAATCAAAACAACAAGCCACAGCGCATTCGTAGCAACAAATTTGTAAAGTGAATCAAGAAAATGGAAAAAATGGAACAAATTCAGCTAGAAAATGTAACCTTCAACGTGCCGGAAGTGTTGTCTTGCATTAGCAAATACCAGGAGCATGTGCGAGACATTGTAAATTCCAACTACGTAGACTTCCTGTCGATCAATCACGATGTGTTGGATGACCTGAAATCGCTAGAGACGGATATAAAGGAACTCATCGCTTCGACCAGCCAACTAACGGTGGACAAGTCCAATGTAGCCTGGAACGATCTGCGAAACTACCAACGCGATCTCGAAGAGGGCATACGGGGCTACAAGATTGCCCGCAAGTTGCTTTCAATTCACGACCTGTTTGAGAGCTTGAATCTTTCTGGAAACGGATACGAGAAGACAGCCCACATCCTGACCAAGATCAAAACGATGCTGGATGAGCTGGACGATCCTGTGTTGGAAGAGCTACATTTCTTCCAGGGTCTGATTCTACGCCATGAAACGGAATACGATAAGCTCCTGAACGATCTGGATGTCACTTTCAACAAGCTGGTTCAGTTGCAGCAACGTTCTTACCAAAATACCAAATCGGTGACGATACGCATTCATAAGGATGAAAACTTACTGTATCAAGTGGTAGTAACGCAGCTGAAAACTCAACACAATTTCAAGTCGGTCTGTCAATTTCTATTGGAAAACGTTTTTGCTCCGGTTATTGTGAAACCTGTTTCACTGATTTGTGATGAAAAATCGAATGAGCAAAGCGTATTAATTCAACTCTCCTACCAGCTGTCGGTGGGAGAAGATCTACGCCCCGGCTACAAGACCGTTCTGTCGAATGTAATGCAAATCTTTTACAATCTTAGCAACATGAACATCGTAGTGTCGGACGACGAATGTTTGTTCAAGGTGCTCGCCCGGCAGATGAAAAAGAGGCTGTGTTCCTTGCTGATGGAGCAATGTCTGGATCGCGACATCCCCGACACTATTGAAGGAATGAAGGAATCTTCCATGGTGAAGGACGTATGCGAGTTCAATGCGTTCCTAAAAACGACCAACTTTGTAGATGGCGAAAATGACGATTTACTGGAGGAATACGCCAATTCGATCGAAACAATTCACCAGAAAAAGCTTTGCGACAATGTGCTGGACACGGCTGTACAAATAATGAAACATGAGAGCCATGAAATGGTGCTAATCGAAGATCACGAGTACCAGTTCGTCGGCAGTACTTCGGCCCGCCTCTCAAGCTGCATGGTAACGCGTACGGTGGTGGATCTGAAGAAATTTTTAGACAAGGTGCTTGCGGAAGCATTGGCTAACGGTGGAGCGGCGGAACGGTTCATTCAAACGATAGCCACCATTCTGGAACGCTATATGGTAGACGTACCAATGGCAAATGAAAAGTTGCTCTTCAAGATTCCTCAACAGTCGGCCCTGTTCCGAAATGATTGTACGTACTTGAATTATTGGCTCCAGAAAAATGACGACAAACTGAAGGATCACTCCTCATTTGCAACCATTTCGGAGGCTTTGAAGGCCTGCGGAGAAGATATATTCCAGCATCAGCTAAATACCCAACGCACACAAATGATGCAAGCATTGAACGGATTTAGTAAGTGAAGCATTGTACTGCAATGCTACGAGCGAAGTTGCTACTGCATTACTAGTGTTTCCCATTTCTTTCGTTTCACAGAACTTTCCATACATTTGGTAGAGCTTGGCACCGAACAGCAACGAGCCGTCCGGCAGTGTGTTCGTCAATTCGAGCTGCTGAAAAATGTGTGGCAAACTGTGTTGCCCGAATCCGTGTACAAACAGAGCTTGTCGGGATTGGTGGACCAGTTCTTAAGAGAAATCATGAAAAGAATTCAAAACCTCGAAGACATTACAACCGCTATTGGTAATGGATTGGTGCTGCTTATCGACATCATAACAGAGACGTTACCGAACCTGTTTAAGGTAAGAGACGGAGTCAAACGGTGACAGTGGTCATGTTCACATTTTATTGTTCTATTTTCAGGAACCTAGCGAGATTCACCAGCTCGTCAAACAGTGGACAAAGTTGCTGCAACTGCGACAAATATTGTGTGGCTCACTGGTAGAAATCACGGAGTTGTGGGCCGAAGGCAAAGGTCCCCTTACAATGTGTTTCAGCGCGGAAGAAATCAAACATATGGTTCGAGCCCTGTTTCAGAATACTAAACAGCGTCAGGCTTGCATTGCTTCCATCGTTTAGCCTAGCCATTAGCGTAAAAAGTACTAAGTTTTATAAAGCTTAACACTATTGTATCAGCTATCCGATTATGATTTACGACGGGTGAATAATGTGTGAATGCGTGGCGCAAAATTATTTCTTTTCATTTTTTTTTCATAAAATATAATTTGTTCTTGTAAGTAAAAATGAGATCCTTGTTCTACTTTTGCTCAAAGATGGTCGGTTTGCAGGATTTGTCATTGATGATTCCATTCTCCACCAGAAAGCTCTCAACGTCGGCAAAATCAAACTCATCGCTCAGATCGTCGACCAGCTTTACAAAATTACCGATCATCTGTCCTCCTTTGTAAATCAGCAGTGCAGGAACGCCGGATGTTTTGAACAAATTGCTCAACCCAGCATCGCTGCTAATGAATTTACAGAACTTTACGTTCGTGTACTCCTTCGCTAGTTTGCTCAGGGCTTCGTTCATCTTGATGCATGGATCATACTTTTCACGGTAGATATGTATGACAACGGTCGCGTTTTTATCTTCCTTATCGACGGCCTGCAAGAATTCGCCACCATCCTTCAGGTGGATCAATTCCCCGAAGCAACCCTTTTTGTCCATCATCGCAAGCATCTCGGCCATCCGCTTCCGCTGATACTCAAGCAGAAAATCCTCATCCATTAGCTCCTGGAACTCGGCGTCCAGCTCGTTCATTGCTTCGGCCGCCTTGTCCTCTTCCTTGGTGCGTGCGGTAATGCTGAGCTTCTTAAGCAAGCGCACCTTTTCCATTTCATCCTGCTCTCGCCGTTCGGCCTCTAGTTGTTTGAACCTCTGCCAATCTTGTATCACACCCTTCGGACCCGTATTGCCCGCCGTACCTGTCCAGTGAGTCTTGTTCTGCGACAACGAGCTGGGCTCAATATCGGCTTCTCGGCGAAATCCGGATTTCGATGATGAGCCCTGCTTACCGGAGCCCTTCCCCGTACCGGAAGCCTCGCTCGAATCACATTCATCGTCTCCGGCCTCATCTTCGCTGCTGCTGCAATAGTTGTGTATCTTTTCACCCAACAGCTTGTCGTCTAGCGTTGCCATGTTTTGAATCGAATTGTGGGTGTGTCTTGGCAATGAGTAGCCGTGAGTTAAATCTAATTACTACGGCAATTAGCAATTAACACTCGCTGATTCGGAGACGTGCCTAAAACATCAGCTTTCGTAAGCGTTGATGTAATAATACTTGCGCTAATTCACTTGTTGCGTATTGCGATGGATAAATATCTGATGCAGTATATTATTGGTTTACAGCGCAGGTACTTTCATTCAACATAAACAACAAAATATAATGTACACTTTTTACCGAAGCCCGAAGCGATGCTTGAGTGGCAGCAATTAAACAAACAAACAACATGCTACAAATTGACGCACAAGGTTGTTACATGCCGCATAGTTCGTACGGTAGATATGTGGAATTCCGTTAGCTCAATTTACACACAATCAGCCGTAAATAATTGTTCCTCAATGCTAACGATACATGTGGAATAAAACTAATCAATTACGTTATTTGAGATACGGTTCGTTTTTCTTGTAAATGGTTTAAAATATAATTTTTAATAATAATGTTCGTCGAACTCGATACTATAAACGCATGCATTTGAAATCGCGTACCTCGTCAGAAGCGGTGTGCATCAATTCTATTTTCATTTTTCACGTATCGGCCGACCGCGTTGAACTACATTTCAACACCCTTCGAGGCTGATTTCTGTATCATCGGCTGATTTACCACACTGCATATCTGAGAATTGGCGCGTTGGCAAGTATTGTTGTGCAAATTAGCAATCTAATGGTTATATAAAGCATTATCTATGAATGTAAGTTATTTGTGGTGTAATTTACTTAGCATTAGAAAGTATTAGATCATCATTTACTTTTGGTGTCGTCTTCGTTTTAGATGAGACGTTCAGCACTGACGTAAACAGGCCAAGAATGGTGGCCAAGAATCGATGCTGTATGACAAACCGGTTCTATATCATATTTGATTGCCCAACGAGGACCACCACAGCACAGTTTTAGTCACAACAAACAGGTAATGTGGCATATTAAACGATAATCATGTTCCAGGTACCATTCCGTTATGTGTGTTTCTATATTATATCAAAGCGTACATTGGTGAGGCTCCGTGTAACGTCGTATGTGATGGCAAACAATATTTGAAGCAATCGACTTTTTGCATCGCTATTTATATTTACCATTATTTATCGCTGCTGTCCACCGAATGCTGAACAGGAGTTGCAAAACCAAGTTGACTTTCTGAGATCCGCACATCCTTCCGGATTGCTTACATTGGATCCATCACAACAAGAAAGCATTGACACGAAGCTTCCCTTTGCCGAGGAAGACTGCAAGAGCCCGGAACAGGTGTTTATTCTCATTCAGCTAGACTATGCAACAGATAGATTGAACGCGTTCTTTACTAACCATTTACTACCAACTGCTTTTATTCTCTTCTAGATGATGATTGACGAAACCCAGTCCGTATTTAAAGTATTTGACTACTGAGAAAGCTATTTCGTTTGCAACCTTAGTGCACGTATAGGACATCGATGATTTTAGGGCAATAAAATCTAGTAACATTATTCGAGAATAGATATAATTTGTACCACTTTGTCCCGGAGATTCTATCGTAGGAAAGTTTACGATCTTAGCTGAACTAGTTATTTGGTCGTCTCCTGATTAGTCTGAACTGAGCGAGGATTGTTGAGCTATCGAAGGAAAATATCGATCCAAGATATATCATTCAACTACCAACCGCAGACACTAGTTACGTTTTTTGTTTTCTAAGTTACTTTGCCTAGACTGGGCGAGAAACGGCAATGGACGAAGAGTCCATGCACCATCTAAAAGAATCTACGTTAGCTTAATTCGTGGTGATGAGCTAAGTGGTCTCCTGGGGCTTATCAGTTGCCAGTGCAGGAGGTAACGATTGTCGCAGCTTATCATTCGCTTCCGTCTGTTTATCTTTCTCATACATGCGTACGTCGTCAATGCTCATTCCATGCCACTCATCGATCCAAGCGAACGCTTGTCTGTGCCCCAGTAGAAGTACGTCCCGGATGCACTTGATGGAAAATGTGTATATGATGAAAATGTTAATTGCACTCATATTAAGGAAAACATCCTGACAACTTTAAATACCTTTTGAATGAAGTCTTCAACCCTTGTCTGGAGTCCCCAAACTTCGAAGGAAGCTTCGACCAATTTGTAGGAACACATCATGGGCTCATCAGTTTGACGCCAGCCCTCTACGAGCGGTCCGCGTCCGGTGATGCGGGATTTGAAGAATTTGGGATCCTCCTCTTTTTTGTAGTGCTTTTCAGATGGCTCTTCAAACGCAATGTCTACATGATCAACTATCCGATTTGCCAAAGTTTCTTCTGGCAGATTCAAGCACTAGAAGGTAGTGCAAAAATATTAATCGAATGGAACAGAGAGAGCTTCGGCTATGTTTAACATACGTTTTCCGAACTACCAGCATTGTCTTCAAACCGCGTCAGGATACGAATATGTAATTTTGGTATAAACGAGCACTAATGAAACAAATGAGTTAGATTAACAATGCATATTTGTGGAATTCAAGAGTTACTTACTGTATATTCTAGAAAAAGAAAGAAAGAAAGAAAAAACAATTATTATTGATTATTGCTGAATTAAAACTCTTCTTACCTGTCACCGTGTACGGATAGTAGTTCCAGCCCTTCTCAATAACATAAAATACCTTAGGGCAAACAGCCTGCAGCCAGTATGGGAGACGGCTAGTTTAAAACATACATAAACGAATAAACATGTTGCATACAATCGGAACCGGCGGTACCGTACCTGGACAAGTGTATCCGTTTCTCGGTGTACTGCCCTTTGCCGTGTTCGGGATCAAAACATTCCTTATTTTCAATCACCTCCACTCCTTCTCCATCATCCGATTGCTCGAGGCTGTGGCGCGCTATCATATAGAGCTGACCAATTTTATACTTAAATGAAGAAAGCCCCGTAGTAATTATGTTATTCATACACAACATTGAGTTAATAATGCAAGATAGTTCTACTCACTTCCTCCACGGTCAGTGGCATGCATATTCGATATTCTTTAATGAGCACCATGCTTTCCTACCCTTGATTACTTAATAAACCGATCTATTCTAATTAACTTTAGCAGGATATATTACACTAATTGTACTTCAATTACAATCTTCGGTGGGTATCAAAACAACAAATGTATTTCCAGCGATTCGTATGATGTACAGGTAAGATGCGGCTTATATTTTGTAAAAGATTATTTCTTCACTTTTGATGGGGGTTTTGAGGGGTTTGACATGGTTCAGATGTTCGCTATCGATTTCTCTGCATTCCCAAGGTGCGTACATCGAGATGACACAGAAATGAATGTCCGTATTTATGCTTAATTAAGATGAATACCATAGTGAATGCAACTGCTTACGTATGAATAAAAGAAATAAATTAAAAACAAAAACAAATATTCGTACATTCGTATCGTAAAAAACTGGAAAGTGTAGGTTTTGTTTAAAAAAAATGATTCTCTTATATATGAACCTTGGTTTCCCTAGAATGACAACTACTGTCAAGTGGTGTTTGGGTGACAAAACGTTGATTTTTCATCAGAACAATCCGGCGTTTTTACAATTTACGCCAGGGTCTGGAAACGCTTTCTGTGTATAAAAAGGTATAAAAAGTGCTGTAAAAAAGGTAAAATTGAATGTTTTAAAATGTGTTTGCATTGCAGTTTGATACATCGACCTTCAACATGTGGGATCCTTCGGAGACTACCTTGTATTCCATGATGATGTTCTTGTTTATGGAAACGATCCTGGAGATGTATTTGACGAGGCGCCAGGTAGGATACAGTGATAACCACGTTCAGCATCTACGTTGATCTCGTTGACCATTATTACTCTTTACCATCTTCCCGGTGTCGATTTGGTCGAACAGAATCAAGGATTATTGTTTGGGAAACTTTCATTCCGAATCAGCCTTCGGTCGACAGATGCTTAACCGTGTTCCCGGAAATATCCCAAGTCAGCTGAGTTGCATATTTTAGCCTTATTTTGGGCAAAATTATTTAATCCCCTCGGTGAATCTTCTTTAAAGCGTAGCAACTTTGTCCAACTTCTGAGACGTAAATATTGGCTAGTAAATTAAAGGAACCATTATAGTTGCTACATATAATATCTAGATAAGCTAGACAAAAGGTCAAACGTGTCAGCTGAACGGAAAACAAAACGAAATCAGCGTAGCGCGCAACGTGTTCGGTAGTTAAATATGGCCTTGTATTTAAATTTATTATGATGATGCATTTCGTTTCAGATAAGTGTTTATAAACAATGTAAGACCGTCCCGAGAGAGCTTCAACATGTGATGAATGGCGACACATTCGAAAAGGCTCGTGTCTACGGATTGGATAAGGCTCACTACGGAATGTTCAAAATGATAGTATGCGATATCGTCATACTACAGCTAGAGCTGTACTTTGGTTTCATGGCCATGGTATGGGCTCGATCAGTTGAAATAGCCGAAAATATAGGGCTAAATCCAAAAAGTGAGATTCAGGTGGGATGCCTTTTTGCCCTGATACTTAACATTATTGGCATATTTAAGGAAATGCCGTTCAAAATTTATGGTACCTTCGTGCTTGAGGAAAAGCACGGCTTCAACAAACAAACAGCCGGATTCTTCGTGAAAGATCAAATTAAAACTTTCGTTGTTGCCCAAGCACTGACCATTCCCGTGGCCGCTGCTTTCATATACATTGTTCAAATCGGAGGACAGTACTTCTTCATTTGGTTATGGGCGTTTGTGGCGGTCGTATCGCTAGTACTCATTACCATCTATCCGGTGTACATTGCCCCAATATTTGACAAGTTCCGTCCCCTGGAAGACGGAGAGCTTAAAAAGAGCATTCACGATCTGGCAAGCAGTGTGAAATTTCCTTTGGGCCAACTTTTTGTCGTCGAAGGTTCAAAGCGTTCTGCGCATAGTAACGCTTACTTTACCGGATTGTTTGGAGTGAAACGTATCGTACTCTTTGATACGCTCCTGGTCAACAAAGGATTGCCTGCAGACGACCCTTCGCTTTCCGAGAGCGATAAGGGCAAGGGTTGCAAGAATGAGGAAGTATTAGCTGTACTGGCACATGAACTGGGCCACTGGAAGCTGGGACACGTTGCCAAAAATATTGTGATTATACAGCTGCAGATGTTCCTGATTTTCCTCGCGTTTTCAAAACTGTTCACTTATGGTCCGCTTTATGAAGCAGTCGGATTACCTGCAGGCGAAAAACCCATACTGATAGGATTCATGGTAATTGTGATGTATGTCCTAGCCCCCTATAATACAATGATCTCGCTCGCCATGACCATCATGTCCAGAAGATTCGAATATCAAGCAGATGGTTTTGCCCAAGAGCTTGGATATGCTGACGAATTGGGCAATGCGCTTATCAAACTGCAACTGGACAACCTTGGGTTTCCGGTGTACGATTGGATGTACTCGGCATGGAATCATTCCCATCCAACTGTGCTCCAGCGCCTTGAACGGTTGAAAAGCTTGAACAAAGAAGGACACAAATCTAAAACCCAATAAGATGGCTGAAAGATCTTAATACCAAACACTTGGATATTGTAATTCCAAGATTTTTCAGTTAATCATCGAGACGAACGTAAATTACACCATAATTCCGTACAAAATATTTTACCGCTCTTAATCATATAACTTTTGTACATCAACTTTCTGGACTAAAATATGCAGCTTAAATGTGTGTCAGTTTGCATTACATTGCAAACGTTTAGATACTTTGCGGAAAAATGTGAAATAAAATAAATAATAAATAGACGCCAACGTTTCTCAATCTTTTCCTTTGTCGATAAAATATGTTCATCATCATCATCATCATCAATAGCCACACATTTCTCGTGCGATTTTATTTAAACTAGCTTTGGAGAGCCCATCTCCTTGTACTTTCTTGTCGAGCACAAGACTATATGTTTTTTTTTTATGCAGGAGTAACGGTCCAAAAAGGCCGTATTGCTTAACTATACGATGTTTATACCATTTCAATTTTTGAAAGACCTGCGTATAGTAAACGTTTCTTTAGAGAAATCATCACACATAAAGGGCAAATTGAAAGAGAAAGAAGAAAAGCGCAGAGGCAGTAAGAGAAGAAGAAAGCAGAAAGTTAGAGATAATTGTGTAAATGTGTCTGGTCAGTGCTTACGAACAAAATTAAAAGGTTGCTTTAAAGCCTTACATGGTTACACGATTAATCAAAGCGAAAATGGAAACTTAACGGTCTGACAAAGAAAAAGAATGACGGCCTGAAGGAAAAGTAGATACACACATGTAAACAATAAAATCGACAACTACTGTTTGATACTACGATATGTAAACTAATTTCTTGCTAACCTGTTTCGCCGTGGTACTGGGAAATGCTGAGAATTTCGTTTTCCTCAAGATCGGGCTGCTGGAATTGTTGCTCTTGCTGTTGTTGCAGTTGCACCGCCAGTGATAAGTTCATGCGGGTGTTTGAAATTATCGTGTCACCTGCGTTTCCAGGTGTCAGTGCTACTGGCGGAGGACGTAATCTGGCAGGATCGAGCAGTGATTGCATTTTGGAGTGTTTTTTCACCGGCGTTCGATTTGGTGAAGATTTTCGACTGCTTGAGTAAGATTTCAACATTTTTGTACTGAGAAAAAACAAAACAAACAAAAACGACATTGGAAAAATGTTCAGTGAAACATTACACTATTATGCATATCTTACGCTTCGGACAGTTTCTTGAGCAAGCGTTGGTACGATTGATACTCCTCCTCGCCAAATTCGTTTGGATCATGCCGAGCATGGTCATACCTGCAACGACATTAGGCTAGTTAGTGTCGACACTTGAGTTAGCCTAGCGTAACTCACATATCACAGAACTGATGAATCAGTCGTTGACCGGATCCATTCAGAGGAGCCGCAAGTGTAGTCAGAAGAAACGCCCTCATGCTATCTCTAGGATGCCTGGTAGCCCCGTCCTGTTTGGCGATTTCCCTTTCCAGCTCTTTCACATCATCCACTGCCTTCATGCGCCAGTAGTACGGCGGTAATGTGGTATCAGGTTTCAAAATGTATTTTTCATCGTCTTGCTGCTTATCATCCCAAATGAGTTTTGGTTCGTAGTAAATTTTTTGTATACAGTCGATTCTACGCTCAATTTCCTTTTTGATGGACTGCAACAACAAATGGAAACATAGTTACAGTATGAATGCGCTCCATAGCCTTCGGTTTACAAAACTTACCTTTTTAGTATCATGTCCAACAGCGACGTGGGGCCCACGTCTTTGTCTGAGCGTAAATCGGACGATCTGGCGCTTTGCAAAAATGAAACACATTGTAACTCCTAAAACGCCACCACCTATAATCAACACGATCATAACTCCCGATAACTCCTCCATTTCGTTTTGTATTTTTTGCGACGCTTGGCTTGAATTCTAGAGCATGATGCACAATGCAACTTATTTCACTGCGCCGATGAAAAATCGATAGGCAGTCAGTGTGTGGTAAACATTTTTTGCATTGTTTACTTCGACGGAGAACGATATGATGCGATTGACAGTTGGCCAATGTACGTGAACGATCGGATAATATTGAAAAGTTATTGGAAAGCTAATTACAACTTTGTTTTTGAAAAATAATTTACTTTCATTTAAATTGAATGATAAATTACTTTACTTTTTAAGGAAACTCGATAAATTTCAATAGTTTTCATGATTTTAATGTGATCACGGTGACTACAGAAAAGCTGCGATAAACGTCAATGTGCTTTGGTCCAGCCTGGTCATTTTGGCTGTCACGAGATTTGTCACAAAATCCATACAAACAACAAGCGGTGTAAACAAAGCGGGCTTATCCGTATGCCTGAACAAACTGTGCAATGCTAGAACAGAATCAAAAATACGTTGATTGCAATCGGTCTTGAAGCAGTGGTGTGCCTTAGAAAATGACGCCGGAAAAGTTTCTTAGACGACCTAAATCTAAAACATGTGAAAAGCTTAAAAACAGTAAAACTATGGAAAATGAAAGTTCCAGTGCGGCATCTACCTCATCTCCTGAAAATGCATCAAGCAGACACTTGGCTGATTTCGTGGACGGCATCAATTCTGCCAAACAATCCACACCCTTGGCACCGGCCTCGTTACAAGGCACCGCAAACAAACGACAGCTACGAAGAAAAAGGTAAATGTGTTTAATTCATTGTAGATGTAGTGGCATTTACAAAACAAATGTAAACCCATTTCAGGCGAAGAATTTCGTTGTCCGAAGAGGATAAAGAACTGTTTGACAAAAACTTTGAAGAATCAATACAAACTGCAGCGGTTAAAAATAATCTTACTTCGATGTGTGTCAAAAAGCTGTTAAAGGTAAGGTTTTGTGACTTGCTAGCGACAGAAAATGAACACTTTAAATTTTGCAGAACATTGTTGCGAACGATCATGTGTTCGCTATGGTTTTGCTGAAGGAGGAAGAGGATACTCAGAAATTAAAAGAAGATGTCAGTAAAGCATCAAAATCTGTGAGTCATGAAGATGACGATGATGATGATGATGATGATGATGATGATGAGAAAGTGCAACCTGAGCCCAAACTGACACGCTTAAAGGCAAAGCAGCTGAAGCAAATACCTTTGCCGATTGCTTCACTCAACGAACCAATCCCTGATGATGAGGTGGCGGCTTTGATCCGCGAAGAGTTAAATTCAGACGATGACGATGAGGAGTATAAGCCAACAGAGGACGAAATTGTCTCCGATGATGATCCAAATACCACTGTGTCGGATGTCGATTCGCAACCCAGAACGCCAGCATCAGTGGCTTCTGTTGTTGATCCGGATAATGAACCGTACGTTCGGTATACTAAAGATGGTCTGTTTAAGATTCCAAAACCTCGAAACGATAGCCAATGCTCGCAATCTGAGCAGGAGCAGGAGCAAGAAAATATTGCATTACGAACTCGGTCCAAGTTATGCTTAACAACGACTGCAATTGAAACACTGGAATCTACATTTATACCACCGGATATTACGAAGGATATGTATGAATATGACGGAGAAATGGATCAAGCTTGGAAGGATTTTTTGGAGGAGTTCACCAAGCCATTACGTGAGTTAATTGAAGCAATGTTAGTAGATCCTTTTCCTAATATTTTTTTTTCCTGTCATTGACACTGCAGCGAATAATTTGGAAGATGATGATGATAACGATCCAGAGTATGTTGCGGCCGAAGGAATACCATGTATGCATTGCAAATACTAAAAATTACTCTGAGTGTGGATAACTTTTTTAATTTAATTTTGTTTGTAGTGGATCCCGAGGAAATGAAAACATTGAAAGTTTCCAAAAAGGAACTGAATGAGTTGGTTCAAGAGTTAATGGAAATGGGTGCGACGGACGATCAATCTCTGTTAGAAGAAACTTTGACTAAAACTATCAACGAATCTTTAAATTCTCAAATGAATGATCGAGATGCTTTGTTAAGTACGCCTGTTCCAGCAGAAGAAAGTAATTGTATCGATGATACGATACAGTCAACCATTGCTGAAAGTAATGTTTCAACCATGCCAGAACAGTTGTCTTCGACGGCTGTGTTACCACCGAAACCATCGGTCAATGAGTTTGTTCAAACTACGGAACAGTTGGATACTCCTGGCTCTGGTTCTGGATATAACCCAACTATGTACGCTACTGAATGCGTACAATTTCCAACTCATAACGATATGCCATCGATATCCAGTAGTGCGGATGGTAGTGACATCACCGGAGCTTCTTTACAGTCGACGGCAATATTTTCAACGATCTCAAATGAAATAAGTAGTCAAAACGATTCCTATAATTACACCGTTCTGCAGAACTGTACGAAACAACCGAAGTTTCTATTGAAATATAATAGCCTAGAGGAAACTTCGGGGGATGAGTTGTCGCCAAAGAGGTATCGCCTTAGCTCTACAACCGTGCCCGTTGAAGTGAACGTATCGGAAACGACACCAGGAATGAATGATTATCAGTTTAAATTACTGCACCAGCAGCTACGAATGCACGTTCAGCTGACCGCGCAACATTTTCTGCAAACATATGGTCATCCCACGATGTGGCAGATGGCACCCAAGTTTAAAACGATGCTTACAGAACTAGCGCAGATTGGAAGAGCGAAGCCAAACATTGTTCCGTGGAATTTGCCATTGGCATTAGATTGTTGTCAAAGTTGGGAGAATCAGTTAGCCGTGGACGATGACAACACAAAGTCGCTGATGAAATTCTGGAAAGATGAGTTAGATAGAGAGGAAAAGGAGCGAAAGATACGTCGAATTTATCACAGTGATTTTCATTGGATGGTTAGAGAAAAGATCATAAATTGCAGGGCCTTCATATATCCGTCCCTGATACCGTACAAAGCTTTCCGCACTTGCCTTTCCTTGCAAGCAAGCGGCGCAAACAACTGTGAAAAACAGTACGTTGAATTATTCCTGTGCTAGTGGTTCGTGGTATTGTCACACGCATTAATTAATTTTAATAATTATTCTGATTTCAGCTTGATTGCAACATGGTTAGAGCGAGCACAAGAAGCGCTTGAGAAAAATAGTAAATATTTAAAATCGAAAAATGCACTGCAGAAGGTCCCAATAGGAAAAGTTTGTGAATATGTTGTTAAACACTATGTTCACGGTATGTTCAGCACGGCTCGTTTGAAAAACTTAGTATATAAACGAAAATCAGATCCGGGTAAACCGTCCAATCCTATATCGGTAAGTTATTTGCTTTCTTTGCCATTTATCATTTGTTCGATGCGGTGCAATATTGCAAGATGTTATCTTCGTTTTGTATTATTTTCTACTTCAACAGTTTTTCCTTCTCAACGGTTATGCGCCTCCGTATCAGCATGAGCTGGAGGTGTTTGACGCAAATAATGTTATTCCACTTTCACAGTACCACAAGGACACGCTCCATTATAATTGGGAACGGTATATACATTTTCAGAGAAAGGTAAGTGAAAGTGTGCAAAAATCTCGTAGGTACTTATTGAACATGTAATTCAAAAAACTAAACCGAAATAATATTTCTACCCCAAGCTTGGAAATTTGTCCGCAAGGTGGCATCGTGTAAATTGTTTGACAATTTCGGTTTATGTCAATACATTTTTGGTGTTTTGTGTCGTTGTGTTATTAAGTTTGCTAGCATCTTTTGTTTGGTAATTATTTGCCAAAGATTGGCTCTTTTTTACTTTTTGTCTCTAATTGATCACACACACGCATGATGTGTGGAAAGTTGCGGCAGTAAATTCCCTCGCCTAATCCCAGTAACATCGACCTTGTCGAAACGTCACAACAAAGCAAAAATGCCGTAAACTAGTTGGCTTGTGCTTTGTTGCTGTCCTCTAAAAGTACTGCATTTTGTATGTTTTATCGTTCGATTGGCTTACATTTTTGCTTGAATCTTTCATCCAAAGGCTTTCCTTGATATACTGCCGTGTAATAAGAGCGGGCCGCAACCAATCGTGTACAATGGAGCTGCTCAAATACCACCGCCGGGAGGCGCATCGAACGGACCGGATAGTGCCTTCAGTATAGGTGTGCTGCTTCCGGAAGGAGAATCGGAAACAACAATTCAAACGCAGAATCAGTGCATTCCGTTACAAAACAGTGACACGGAAAGAAGTCAGCCAGTGAACAATGATGCGGCCGATGCGCAAGTTGGTGCGGTTGTCCGTGTTGCTTACGATAAGTTTGTGGTGAGCTTTTTGAATAGCGTTCAAGAAAATGATGTGCCTGTGATTGTGGAGGGTCCAAGTGATGGCGAAAATACCGACATAAGCACCGCTGTGTCCAGTATCAGTGATGAGTCTGTTTTCCCTGCGAAACATTGTGTGTCTTTGTTGGGGGGTGAAAATGCTAGGAATGGTAGTGGCCAACATGGTAATCTTTCACGCTCGGCAGCAGTCGCGACACTGTACGCTGCCATGAAAAAATATCTGCGGGTGTTGAAGAACGAAGTAAAACAGGAGCTGACAGGTTCATTGCTTGCGGATGCAACTCACCCGCTGTACCGTGTGTATGCTCACTTCAAAACTTTAGAAGTGTATTGTCGATTTCTAGATGAACTACGAAAAATGTGTGAAAACCTTGATGCATATCAATACAAACCTCTGCCACATTGTTCTTACCGGCAGGTACAGCAAGGTTTATTGCGACTATCATGCAGCCATCGTACTGATGGCAGTCTCGTCATAAACGCCGAGTACATTACAGACCAATTTGAGGATTACCGGAGCATGGAAGACAAGGATGCTACGTATGCGTTTAACTACTACGAAAAGGTGGAGGAAACGTTGCTTGCATCCGGTCGTGGTGATCTGCTGCAGCGCTTTGAGCAGATTTTGAGGAACTATGATGAGTCGGAGAACCGGGTGTCTGTGTTGTACTATCAAATCGAAGACTTGCTGGGAGAAAGCTTTCCACAGCTGGTGGACATGTTTCTTACCTTCCTGCTGCCGGGCCAGGCGGCCGAGGTGGGGAAATTTTTCGAGCACTTTATTCTGACAAACATGGGAGATTTTCTAGAGAAGCTAAATGTGTTCTTTGCCAAACAGCCATCCCAGATCAAAAAGATACATGCTTGCCTAAACGAACTGTCCAACGAACCGGACGTTACGATGGAACAAGTGAAAACGAAAGTATTACCACTGCTCAAGAGCAGTACGCTTCTTACCGAATGGTTCCTGCAACTATTTCCCGGCGAACGTCCTCCCGAATCGCCCGTAAGTGACTATGAACACATTGGGCTGAAAAAACACGCCCTAAATGAAAGCTTCGATGCTGGATCGGTTTACGAACATGTGTCCTACATTGAAACGCTTCCGGAAGTGTCAGAAGTGCCTGGTTCTTCCAATGCAATTCGTTACATACAGGGAAGAATATTCCAAGGGGCTCAACCAGCACGATTGACATTTCTCGCGAATAATTTTCTCACGAAGGTGGCTGTTCCCGACCAGCCTTCATCTGAAGAGATAGTAACGAATGGCGAGAATCTCTGTGATGATGCGACGCTGATGGCACATGCCATTCGTCTGAACCCGTTGGTACACTGCCCGAAAGGTATCACGTATGCGGATGTTGCTCATCTATTGGTAGAGAATAGTAAAGAAATGGACGTCCGACCCTTACCCGAAACTTCCGTTGCAAATGCTCATGCAAATGAGGAGGACAATAAACCAGGAACCAGTTCCAAAAAGCTAACACCAAAGCTACCGTTGAAAAAACGATTCAATTCGCCGAGTCCACGTAAGACAGGAAACTCGCCGGGCGATGAGAAATCATCGCCAGTGAGTAATAAGGAATCAGCGACGTCAAAGAAGGCGGCTGCTGCTTCTACAGTGGCGATAACGATACCGCCAGAGTCCAAGGCTTTGGCAACGGCGCGGAAATTAAAATCGCTTGTTGACTCACCACAAACAAGCTCTCAGGAAGAGCGACAGTTAGACGGAACTAGCCCAGCTGATCCAGCATGCAGTGTGAAGAAAAAGCCAGAAACAACAGTACAACCTGCAAAACAATCCGCGCCTGTAATATCCAACAGTAGCAGCAGTAGTAGTAGTGGCGGCAATTCTAATGCTGGCGGCTGTAGTGTTAAAGTCAGTAATAGCAGTACCAATGTTGAAACGCGCCAGGAACCAGAAGGACAGAAGCAAGCCAACAGTATAGATGCGCCAAGTTGGACGCGAGAGGAAGACAAAATAATTCTGCAGGATATAATAAAAGGATACTCATCGGTAGATACGTTCATTCAGCAGATCGAACAGAAAATACCATCTAGGACTAGTGAGCAGATACGAAATAGGTTTGAATTTTTGCTGCGAATGTTACGCCAGGTTAAACAGAAATGAACCGAGCTGGAATCAATCCGGTCATGGGTTGAAAGCCACATTGTAAATAACATTTGTAGTATTGTGTTGTACAACGATGTAAATATAAGACTTACGCGTTAACTTATGACATTTAATTTCCAAAGCGTTTAATTTGGTTTGTGTGCATCATATAGTGGCTCTGGACCCAGCCGTACAATTCTATTTCCTTGTCTTTTTAGCTTTTTTGTCTTTGCCCTTGCCTTTTATTCCCCTGTTTCTTCCAGCTGTGCCAAACTTGCCAAAGCCTTTTCTGACCATCACGCCTCGCCACCAGGCTTGCAATTTAGTGGCCATTCTGTGACAAAACACTTTGAACTTTGCATCCTCCTCCCAACGCTCCAAGTCGACTTCTAAAAGGCCTATATCCCGCACTTGTTGTTCATGAATTTGCGACAACTCGTTCCAGTACTTTTCCGTAGCGCGTGCTTTCTGAAATCGGGCATCTTGTTCCTCCTTTTCGCGATCGAACCGGTTCATCCAATTTTCAATCTCACTTTCAATGCTGGCCAGCTTCCAATCGTAGTACTGGTCGATGATACCGGCAGCTTGTAGTGCATTGGTCCGTTCTCCCTCGATGAACGTTTGTTTCTTGCGTAGATTTTGTACGTCTAGCAAAATGGACTGCTTCAGTTGCTCTTTACGTGCTGATTCCCAAAACGCCACGAACCGCTGTTTCGCTATTTCGATTTGCGATGCTACCTAGGGAGGATAGTGGAGAGGAATTGTCTCACGTACCAACTTGGTTCTCCTTGGTTCTTACGTGAAGCTGATGGTTTAGTTCGTGACACTGAAATTTCAGAACGTCGTGTTTTTTCGCTAAACTGTGAACTTTTTTACATCGGTCCATATATTCAAAACGATCGTAGTAGATTCGATCTTCTCCCGAAGCGCTATCGTCGCGGGGTATCACACTGCCAAGGGAGGTAGTAGCGTATGAGCTACAAGATTCGGATGCTAGGTGTTTCGGATTTTCGGACAGCTCAATTACTATCGAATGCAATCCTTTGTTTCTGTGCTGTAACAATTTAGCAATGGAATACGTGCGAGTAGAGTCATACAAGTGTGCATTCTTCTCACACCAGCTGAGAATTTCAAGCTTTCGTAAACATTCCGCTACAATTGCTCTTATGATGAGGATACTTTCTTCGAATCTTGCATCGGCCATCTTACCTTCTCTATAGAGATTGTGCTCTGGTTGCTACGATTGTTCAAATGTATAATGCAACTCGGTGCGCATAACATTAACTAACAGCACGTGGAGATTATTTAAATAGTCTCCAGGTGAGAAAGAACACGAACTCTGCAAATGTGATCAAACTGCACCCGAGAAAGAACCCTCCCAATCCACCAATGTACACTGAAAATGAATCGAATCGAAGAACAGATTGAAATGTATTGTGAAATTGTTGCAGGATCTTACCGAATACATCCGACAACCCGAATATAATGTCCCTGTTCAACTGCATTTTGGGATAATCCGTCAAACCCCACTGTAGATTGGCGCCAAGAAACCACTCACGCGATCGCTGCAACGAGAACAACACGAACAACAAGTGTTGGAACGATCGCGCAAAAGTGAAGCCCTACAAATACGAACGTATGCTTGTATGAAGAAGTTGGAATCATCACAATTCGGTAGACAGTTACAATCGATTGGGTTCTTTTTAGAGCGCAGCGTTATCATCTCATCTGCAATGATTATCATCATCACCTTTGTTAATATATTGTTTGTCTATTTGTGGAATAAACATTCGCTTAAGGCTAAAAATTTAATTTGCGAAAACAACGTTTACAGTTTAGGTTTACGAGGATAAAAACAAATCTATTCTAAAATGGTAAGGGAATGATGCGGGTGAGGAATAGGAATGGTATAGATTTTTGTGATAACACATAAGGTAGTCTTTAATATTATTGTTCTTATAAAATGAGTCACCCCTTTACCTATCGTCGGTGATAATAAAAGATTGGTTTGATCGTATGAGCATAAAGGGACATGGCAGTGATCTACACGATCGCGTTGTGCGCTTGGAAACAACATTCGAAATATAGTATTAATAGCATGCTTGCCTGCACAATAGAAAATATAAAATCCTTGATATGAAAAGACGTCGGTCCGGAGAGGATTCGAACTAAGTATGGCAGGCTAGGAATTCTTTAAGAAGTCTACTACTAGCCCAGTCGATCGCTCCATCGTATCGTACAGTATTTGGGGAGAGTGTTTGAATTCCTGTCTTCATGGTTTTATATTTATTTTATATTCCATATCCTTTCAAAATTTTAAACTTTTTGAAAAAAAAAACATATTTCGGGATGACTTCTGATAGTAACGTTTAAAATCCTAGTAAGAAATTATGTAGGACCAAAGTAAAAGTAGTTAACTATAAAAAACAACAAGAAGTAATCATTATTTGAGTTTTTTTTTTTAATCTATTTAATATAGTAGAGGAAACATTTATTTTCTCTACTGTTCATGTTCATGTACTGTTATGATACTTTCGGAAATTTTACCAAAAGTTTATTTCCAAATGTTATTTTACTACTCAAGAATTGAAAATAGCATGTTCATAATTTCTTCAACTTCTCTACAATCATTTTTGACATTTTTAGAAACAGGAATTAACAACTTTTACGAAATTTCTATTCCGAAGCTTAATTTCTTTGGTGTATTTCTCCCTGATTTAGTGAAATCACTGCCCGGTATAAGATTGGTAGCAGTAGCAATGGGTAAATTGCCTTTTCATTGAGTTAGATCGATCCGATTCCAAACTGATTTGAAGTGGAATATAAAAAAAATCAGATCCGTACACGATCGGACTTGCCCAAACTCGACCGAACTCTCCCGGACTCGCCAGACTTGACGGACGGACTCGTTCGGTATTGAGGAGTCAAAACTGATCCAGAGCCAGAATCAGTTGTTTAGTGCCAAAGTCGGAATGGATACACTCTGGATTACTCATCACTTCAGTTACCAGTCGATAAAGATTCGCAAAAATGATTATTTATACGAATATTAAAATTCGGGATGTATTACATTACTGGTGCAGCTTGGTGAACTGGTATTGGCAACAAATTCGTTTCAGAATCGATATAAAGCAGAGATTTGTAGCCAGGACAGCTCGTTGATACCTTACTTTAATTAAAGAATGAACAACTCATAAACCAAAGGTGTGAATAATCACCACGCGTGCCCTTACCTGCCCGCTGTCCTAGGCATCGTAAACCTTCAAAGTCACAGATACGGTAGCGGAAGTTGCCTTTACCGACCGGTCGATAGAAATGGGGCACACAGCCGCACAGTTTGAAAGCGAACTTCATCCGGCACTCGATGCGGCACAAATTGTAGCTGTAAACCGGACTGAACAGGAGCATTTCGTCCTCGTGCGTAAACCGACACTGCCGCTGGGAGATGGATAGTTCGCGGGCGTTGCTGGAGGTAAGTATTTCTAGCGCTAGCAGCTCCACCGTCGTGTAGTAAGACTCCTGGAAAGAGTACTGCCGTTTGGAGATTTCGGCCACCTCCATCGATCCGTGGAAGAACACTTCGTAGGAACTTTCGAGCTTGATCAGCTGCCCGTACACCTCCCCGTCCAGTGGATGCACCACCAGCGGGGCCGGCTCGTGGACGCGCTCCCAGCGCCGAGATTGCCAATACTCGTACGAATTGTACACGGCAATGCGCGAGTTCACTGCCAAACACAGCCCCAGCTCGGTAATGGTGGGCTGCACGGACAGCACACTAGCCGTGCCGCTGTTGACCTGGGGCTGAAAGCTCCAGGACAAGTTGTACAGCAGCTCCATGTACTCGTAGCCCGCAATGCCGAACGTTTTGTACATCGGGAGATCGAGAAACGTGGTGTACGTTACGTTGGCAAGCAGCACGATAAACTCCCGGAACTGCTCTGCATCGTCCTCGTCGAAGCCCCGCATCCGGATGTAATCGGCCAGCTTGTCCTCATCGATGCGCCGGTGCGAACAGATGGTCAAACTCGGAAAGCTCGTGTTCCAGAAGTACATATTGCGATCCATCGAGATGACGGTCGGTGAAGTTTGGAATCGGTTCCAGATGCGCTGCGACAGTGCCACCATACCGTACACACCGATGAATATGCAGGAAAGCCATATTATACGCTCGATAAAGTGCAGCCCTTCCTGCACAACGTGTCCGATACCGTGGGCCGAGGTGGTGGTCAGTAGATTCACGACAAAGCGCTTCGAACGCTTCACCAAGCGTCGGAACAAGCTGTCCCGAATCATTGCTACCACTGGAATGGCTTGGTGTGGCGCTCTGTCCTAGGGTTTAACGTTGCTCCGGATTGCATTTTCATGGTCGTTAATTGTTGTTTAGTACTATCAAGCTCGGTCTACGGGGAGCATTCCTGTTGCTGTTATCCGATTGTTGCTTATCACGCCGATTTAATTCAATTAACGCATGACGAAATGTTCGAGCTCCCCGAAATCCCCCCGGAAATGAACCGCTCCCTCGGCAGGCCGCTCTGATTAATCGACCACTTGTGGTAATGGTAAGAATTAATGATCCTTCTCGGGTGACGATAGCCTTCCAAAAACGGATCTCGGGTATCGGTTACAATCGTATCGCCGATTACGCTCCCGCAGACCGTTAAATAATTCATGTCATTAGGATCGATGTACGATTCTTCACAAGCTATTGATTTTTGTGTTTGATTGCAGTTTGTACGTGTTTGTGGTAGAACAACAGAACCGCGTGTGGAGTTGTCGCAATCCATTTTAAAGAGATCTCTTTTAGGCGCCTCGGAGCTTGCTGGAGACGTACAAACGTACACACTTCAGCGTTATGTGCGAAGGGTACGAGCCCTTTTAGCGCCCTTCCAGCGTGGGACAGAAATGAATTATCTCCTTGGGCATTGCAAGGGTGAATCGTATGAAGATGTCGTTAAAGCTCACCACCCAAAGCTCATACGTGCTGTTTTGGATTGAAAAGCAGTCTTTATTCCACTTGAAAGTGGTATGCGGTACTATCACATCACGGCCTTGCTTGGCTGGTGTCTCGGTGAGTGGTCAGAAATGACGGAGCTGTTAAAATATTGTCACGTCAGCCGATTACTTTGCAATAAGGCAAATGTTAATGTTCCGTAACACGTGGACTGGAAGGAAATGGATGAGACCCAACCCCTGCTCCAACCATGTTGGGTTTGTTGTTTTATCTGTTGATTTCGTTTAGCTGAAGTTTTTTAACGTGTACTATGGTTAGACGTCCCGAATCCTACAGAGATGAGAGTAGTTCTATCCCTATTCCTGGAACGATACTTTTGGACGCAGCTTGGTCGGGGCTGAGTGAGCATAAGTGACCGAATGATAGAAGGAGAAACTTCAGTTCTAAAAGGAGTTAGATAAGCAGTAAAAAATCATGTTATGAGAATGATGAAAACACGAAAATACATTGGAGCGCCGTTTATCCGGGTACCTTTTATCCGGCTGTCCGTTTATCCGTGCTGTTGAGAAATGACAGTTCAATACAAAGGTGACATTGCGTTATGAGGAGGATATTTGAAAAAGCGGTTATAAGAGCACATTTTCTTCACAAAAAACGCTTTAACTCATGGCAAATTTCAACTATTCTCATTGGAAAAACATAAAAGCATTAAGAACTGAGTTATTTTTATCAAAAAGTAAGATAATTTTCCAAACATTAATCAGGAATTGGTGATAAAATATATCATTTGACTCATTATCCGTGTTATTCGCATATCCGGGCGAGGTCAAGTCCCGAGAAGCCCGGATAAACGGCGCTGCACTGTAATACAATTCTCTACTGGCGCACACTTATGAAAGGGTTTACAAAGTAATATGGGGTACTGGGTGCTATTGGCAAGATAGTATTTTCCACTATAAAAATACATGGCCTTACTACATGCCCTTACGATATATTATGTGCATATAAATCGTACCACATGCTATGTCCAACAAAGCTCCGTGCTTTCTACGTGCCCCTGCCGGAAAGAACAAATCGCTCAGGAAGGATGCGCTTAGCCGCCCCTCCTGCTCGAAAGGGTGTCATTATTTTATTATTGAATTCCTTTGACGATTATTAGAGGAATTCCTCACCGACGGAAGAAGTTCGTGAGAAAATTAAATATCTTAACTTCATCAGTACCGGCAGCAGCACCCAGCACCACCTCGTTTGTCTGTTCTATGCCCTTTTTCGTGTGCGGCTTTGCGACGCACAGATAGACGTGGAGACGAGACCGGCAGCAGTAGTAGAACGTTTTCGTGGTGGGTCAATGAGATTCAGGCTGCTCTGGCGGGGTTATAGTGCGTCAGGCAGGCAGGCAGGCAGGCAAGCAATGGGGGGAAAATGTAGGCTGAATAGAGATGAGATAAGATCCTGCTCAGCCCTTCATCCACATTCACTAGATCCCGTACGGACGGACTTTTAGCTTTTGTTAGTGATCGTACGACAAACAGAATTTTCCACTCTCTACCCTCTGGATTTTCTTCCTTGGGGAACACGGGAGCGGGGTACACGATACGGAGGTAAACTTAATCGTGGAAGCCCTATTTGCCTATTCCAGTTTCGCAGTCGCACGCATTTGCGAAAACGAACCGATGATTACACTTTCGGCAAAGGGGAGGGTTTGGTATTTTGAACTTATCGGCCCGTCCGCTATCACGGAATTGAAATCATCAGTTAAAAATAGCTTTCCATACGGAATGAATAAAACGACATTGGTATTCCATTTCATTCGGCGTTGTATCGGGAAAGCGGCCCCGGTTCGGATAAAGAGGTGCAATTGTCAATCACTCTTTTGAAATTTAGCATATCACTTAGAGAAAATAATGGTTCTCTTTCTAGCGCAAATACTAACCATTAACCAAAACACTTGAAATATATCATGTTTATTATTATTTTTTTTTGTTATTTTTACTTCATTTATTAATGTTAAGAGAAGAGATTTGGTCGTTTTATACTGTTTTTAATACAACACAATTAGTTCAGAATTCATTAAAGAAGTGTTTTATTATTATAAGTATTACAAACTGTAACGATCGAATAGGCCTTATCGGTGGTTAAGCCTCTTAATCGTCATTAATTTGGTATCTAATTATTCACTACAGATAAGGCAAAATATAATAAAGAAATAAATCGTCTGTCTGAGCTGTATCTGTGAACCGGACACGCGACGGCATCGAAGGCCGTGTGTTCGTTGACTGAGCCGCAGTAATAGTTGGATAAGATGAGGAAAAAATGAGGTAAACGGTGTAGTTAAGGGTGGAAGGAGCCAGCCAGCACACGGTCAAAGGCCTTCAGATTTCATGGTAACAAAAATATTAGTAATCACGATTGCGCCTCTCTCATGTTGCGAATATTTCAGATTTGTCGTTTGTCAGACTTTTGTTTTCATTCCTTTCTGTTATATAGTGCATGTGTTTTAATAATTGAGTAAGTCTCCTTATATTTTCATCCTTTTTCTGACTTTGAGGCTTTCTGGGCAGTTTGCAAATTAAAAATACCTTCACTTGATTGATGAGGGCACTCTTTAGCTATGCTTCTACTAAAAATCAGGCCTGTATATTTCAAAAATATCTAAAAAAACAAGAACTTCAAAAATGATGTGAATTTACCGTTGTTAAATGGCTGCATTTGCACTTGATTTGAAGACATAAATGATCTAATTTTAGAAAATATATCGAATGATTATTTTTAGTTTTCCATGAGTTTGTTTTTTTATGCTGGTCTTTTTTTGCATTCGCATGGCCAAGTAGTATCCTCATCGATGTGCGAAGATAGTATTTTGATACGTGGTTTTAAAGAACTGTTCCGGAAACCTGAAAATTGGCAGATATCTGGAGTAATGCATTCGAATTATTAAATTTCCGAGCTAGCGCGACGGCCACTATGAAGGTATGAGTAAATATCATAAACTGCTTTTTCCATCTTCTCTTATTTCTACATAATCATGAGCTGAGATTTTAATGCAACAGGTGATCATACGCAACATAGGATTCAATCCGTAGGCGATTTTATCTTTCCAACCATTCTTCTCTAAACACAGACGCAGACATAGCGATATCTCTTATATCGCTATTATCTATTCTTATATATTAAATTTATCTTTTATTATCAGTTTTTTATTGCTCTTTCTCACTTTATTTCCTTTGTTTTGTTAGTGCCCTATTTGTTCGGTTGTGACCTGGTAAATAAGTTATTTTTTTCTCTGTATTTTTCTGAGTAACAACGTCAGTCTTTCAAGTAGTTCGGTCCCTGCAAGGTCCTAATGGAGCTCTAAAGTAGCTACTAAAAGTAATCTATTTTACTTATGTATGTATTTATGAAGTTTATTATTATAGCCCTGCCGTATTGTCATACTTTTTCGACGAATGTACATTATTTCAAATGAGTGGCATGTGGTCCGTCAGTGGTAAAAAATAGTCAAACTCTTATAAAAATACTGAGATGGTCATTATTTAAAAGGGGAAAACATATTTGATTCTTTAAAACTTATTTCTATATCTTAATTTATGTCTTTTACTGATGGTAAAACTGTTTTTCCTCTTGCCTAGGACCAAAAACCTCAGTCAAGTTGGACCTGTCTTAGCCTTTTGTTGAGTGTCTAGCTATCTGCAGCTGATTAGGAATCTTCAATGACATAAGTCACTTCCGCGTATGAGGTGATTCGGGCATAACGGTGCTTGAACTTATAACGAGCATGTTGATAAGACATAGTCAAATATCACGACTGTTGCACCTAACCGTTTACTGGCTATAAAAATGAATACCCTTCGCGATCGTTTTCATGGTACGTAACAAACAAAGTTATATACAGCAGGATAAAAAACAGTGTCCTTATTGTGCGGTGCCGAAAATCATATCTAGGGGCTTTGGCTACACTATGCAATCGACACACGAAGCACTTCAGCAATATTCCTAATCACGCATAATTCATGGATTATTTATTCTACACCTAATGAGAAACAATCAGTCCACGTCCACTTTGGAACAACCGCAGTAACAACAGCACGCTCGGCATAACCATTCATCAATGCGCGGTCCTGGAGGGAACTGAAAATGCGTGTCAATCAAAAGGAATCAGTTCATTTGATGTTGGGTTAGCGTACGGTTTTGTCTGTCCTTCGATACCGTAAACAAGCGTGCACTGCGCTACCTTCAAAGGATGTTTACTAAAGGCTTCATTGTTGCGATAACGCTAGTACACATGTGGTTAGGCACGTCGTGCAGTTTGGAGCGTATGCTCCCCGAGGATACACTCATAGGACCGTTGGTTGAACAAGTGATGCGTTCGCTGCTGTTGCGCTACTTTCGAAGTGCACGTTTGCTTCTGCTTGGTTGCTATAGTGAGCTTGGTGAACCATCTGACGAATGTACAAGAAGACGATCGACCTGGGCCTGGTTCGCATTTCTAAGCCTACTTTGTAACACTTGCAGGGTTCTCCCTTCTTGAAATTCCCCTACTGACATTCACACACGAACTGGCGGATGACGGATTCATGGATTGGATTCAACCGACGGTAGAAGATAATGATCAGCTCATCCAACGCATGAACAGTACTGGTTTCCTAAGTGCTCGAGACAATCTGTTTGTAATGCCGGACCATGCCGAAGTAGGAGTAGTGCTCTTGTTCACTACAGTGCGCCACTTTGCACGTTACTGTCAAGATCGCCATCCATTGCATGAGCGTGAGCGTTATGTGCATTCAAACTATTTGGTGTTCATACAGCAGTCAAGCTATTCGCTAGAGGAACTACGCCCAACCGTTTACTGACTATGGCGCTACAGCTCTATTCTAAATCTCGCCATATCTATTGGGCCACTTACCGACCCAACGGCAGATGGTATAGTATGTTTGGGGACCGGGACGGGAAACTAATTTCAAATTCTAACTCCTTCTTTCGTTTAGAAGCTACACTTCTTCAATCCCTTTCATGCAGAGGAAACCGAACAGCTGTTGACGTTCTATGTTGGGGAGGATTTTGCGATGAGTCCTACCGCTGACAATAAGCTAAACATCTTTAATGGCATACCGATACGCTGTACGGTATTTCCACGAAATCCAACACTCCTACCATGGGACAGTCTGCCCGCGTCATTCCGTGAGGTGCATTACGTACAGCAGTCCGTCCGAGCCTCCAATGGGTCGGGTGGGCTGGACGGGATGTTGTTGGGCAATTTGGCAGTGGCGCTGAATTTTACTGCCGAAACGATGGACGCCTCGGATGGGCAGGAATATGGCTATCGATTGAAGAATCATACCTTTGTTGGATCATTAGGCGATCTGCTGCAGTACCGGACGGATGTATCATTTAACGTTCGCTTCATGAAGTACTACGATACTCACGGAATCGAGTTTTTGCACCCAATATACTCTGACCAGCTGTGCATCCTGTCTCCAAAATCGTTGGAAATTCCGCAATGGTTGGCTATTTTTCTCTGTTTTCATCCGTACGTTTGGACGTCGTTTGTAGTGGTTGGATTTGCCGGCGGTTACTGTTGGTACCTGCTGAAGCGCTGGACCTTGCGCAAAGTGAGTCGCTATAGACAGCATTTGCTGAAAGGGGATCGGGCCCAATACACTGTACTATCGATCGAGATGTGGCTGGTACTGCTCGGTGCAAGCTCTACCTATTTGCCAGTGCGGATGATCGAAAGGACACTTCTAGTCGCATTCCTGATAGCCAACGTTATTATCTCCGGTACATTCCAGGTACGTTTGTTGCGCCGATAATTAATGCCTGCCAATGGTTATATGTCCGTTGCGTCGATTCGCTTCACAGGGCACCTTAACTACAGCGTTCAGCACGAAATCGTACTACAAAGATCTGAACACGCTGGCAGCACTGGACAAGTCGGAATTGCCAATCGCCACCTCCTCCCGCTCGCTGCTCGACATATTCGGTAACGATTCGCTCAGCCCATTGTACCAGTCGCTGAAGGGGAAGCTTCAAATCTTGAACGAATCCGCCCGACATCGGGCTGCGTTTCAGCGGGATGTGTGCTGCATCGAGCGTCATTCGGACGTGCATCTGATCATTAACACAGAATACATTCGACCAAACGGACAGCCGATGCTGCACGTCGTTGATGAATGTCCACGAGTGTACTCGCTGGCGTACATTGTTCGAAAAGGGTGGCCATTCGCACCACTGTTCAATGCCGCCATATATCGGTTCGTGGAGTCGGGTCTGTGCATGAAATGGTACGAAGACACCGAGACGGCACTGATCCTGCAGAAGCGCATCAGACAGCTGAGGGAGCAGGAGGAAGAACCGGCACTTCGAAAGCTCACCATGATCGATATGCAAACATCCTTCTACATCATGGGTCTGGGAATGTTGCTCAGCTTTAGCTTATTTATCGTGGAAACGTTTGTCGGAAGAGGCCTTAAGTGTAGCCAACTCTAGAATGGAAAGAAGCTTATCATACGTTCCTTTGTGTTTAGGGCAAATTGTTTTCTAGTGTATGCATTGAAAAGCAATTTTTGTAAATAAAGCACTTAAGGCACATTACAGGGATTTCAGGGGTTCTCATGTTAACAGATCACGGAAAGTGAACTTAGTATGATGGGAAGTGGACTTTCCGATATTCTTGTTAGGCAGGCTCATTTTGAATCCAGTAGGCTCCTCCAATTCCAATGGCCCTGTCTAAGTAGGCTTCCGTTGAGTCCAATTCCCAACACATAAAGTTCACTTCTTGTACAAAAAAAGAGTCAAGAAAGTGTTCTTAAATTACGAAAAATCCTGTATCGGAATGGTGTTAAGGTATTCTGCTGCACTTCCTGTTCGAAGCATAAAATAACAGAGACAAGTTAAATACCCCGTAAAACCATATTTTACTAAATTTCCATATTGTCAGCACTGGATGGACTGGATTTCTTTTTTGAATTTGAATTTCCACCACTGTTGAGGACGTTTGAATAGGCGTCTAATTCGCTTGAGAATGTGAAGAACACGACGGGATTAACGGTGCTTTTGAATCACTTGCCAAAATATTATCATTTTTGCTATCGATCGATAGGGGAACCTTCGTCGGATCCCAATGTCAATGAATGGATGTGTCGGGAACACATTTTTCAAAGTGATTAGGAAGCAGAATGATTGTAAAAAGCAGGAAGTGATCAATGAACTGAAAGGATCGGTTAAATTAAATTATATGCTCACATTCGTTGAAGAATTTAGGGATAACACACACGCACAGTCAACGCAAGGGAGGAACAGGCTGATGCAGTTGAGAACGTTGTGCGTCATTCGTACCAACATCCGGAGAGGGATGCTTTGGCCACCATATTGTCGAGCGTCTTCATTTGACGGTTTTTTTTTGCAACATTTTCAGCTAACAGGGCACTATCCCTTGCAGAGGAAAAGAACTGCTTACGTTCCGTTTTTCCGCATACTAAATATCAGAAGAAATTCCGCACAGAGTGTCTGTTGGTCAGGCAATATTCTTCAGGTGCGGTGAAGGAAAAGAAGAGGAAGAAGGAAAAAAGGACATCCTCATGTTGCCTGTGGTGTCAAAACACTGCTGACAAAATGATGGGTCTCACGGTCCTTTGATTGCCCTGATTGATGGTACATCACGCGGTGTAAACGTGCGCAAGATGATGAGGCCCGCCACGGATCGGACGTGACGTGGTGCGGAAACGTTGCGATGGAAGGCGTGGAAAGTTGAACTCGTTTCTCTTCGACATTTGGCAGGTCCGCTTGTGCAGGTAGCTAAAGTTTAGAGCGTTTTTTTGTTACACGGTAAAGTAATTCCTTGAATATAATATACCGGAGGGTTGCTGAGAAAGGATACCGGGGAAAAAAAGAAAATTCTATTACTTCGGTTCAAGAAAGTTGGTGAATGCAAGCAAATTTTTCTAAATGCTCCCAAATGCCATGGTCAGAGGCTTTGGAGGTTTGCCACAGCTCGTTTTAATGCGCACAAAGTTATAAAATGTGCACAGTGTCGGTATTTAACAGCCATGGATAGCTTGCCCAGACAAATCGCTAGTACAAATAGTGAGAATTTAATTAATTAAATCATTACTTTGCTTCTGGTTAGCAAATGATAGAAGCGTTTAATTACACTTTCTGTTACGATACACGTGCAATACTTTCCGAGCAGTGGGCCCGCTCCCTCGCAGCGTCTTATCTAATGGATAAATCTGTTAACCTGCTAATCAATTGAGCAAAACCACAACAACACATCCGATAATTTCAGCAGGGGCAGCGGTGGCGCAAATCATCCGGAACTGGTAAATCTTCCCAGTGCGTGTTTCGGTTCCACTATTTGGCAAATGGAGGCCAATCGGAGGTGGAGCACACGGCAATAATTGCTCGGTACCGTATTGCCAAGAGTCAATTAAAATGGTATTGATTGAATTTGCACCACACCCCGTCAGCCCGAAAACCCCACGGCCATGTGTTTGGTGTTGGCTGTGACGTAGTAAGCTTCCTCCCGGGGCTGCTTCAGCAGAGTGGCTGCCATAAGAATGCTTCTGACAGCTCCAAGTGGGACTTGTGAGTGGCGCCAGGATCTGAATTCAAATATCCCGTCCACGGGCATTCTGCTGCCGCTGTCCTTCCGCCCTTTTCCTCCCTCGTGAAGCTTCGCGTTATCATCGATCTCTGTATGGTTGAGTGAAACGTTTTCTGGTTGAGCTACTGCTGGCAGTTGTGTGCGGAATGTGGGATATGTGGGATGTGGGTGAGTGTCTTTTTTTACATCTTTGGGACATATTTAGAGCTAAAATAGTCTACGAACACAATCAGCACATGTTCGGCACATATACAAGTTAATATTCCGTACAGATGATGTCATGACGTTCGAAATCAACTATTCATAGTGTATGCAGAAACATGCCATTAAATGGAGCGTTGTATAACTTTTATTTAACATACGACAGGAATGAGACCTTTATAACAAAATATTTTCCAATTATTTTCTTATTAAATCTTTTTAAAAATTATTTAATCAATTCAACGGTTCGCTAAATTTCTTTTAATTTAAGTAAATTTGATTTTTGCACAGACTCACGCATTTTGCAAAAAATGTACATTTTTAACCATACTTTTTCACATTTTTCTTTACATTTTATGTAACGCAAAAGGAACTGCAATGCACTTGTGCTTTAATATTATTATAACCCTCGGGCAGCAACATTCTCGCACTTGTTGATTAACAAACAGTGTAGCAGTGGAGTAAAAGACCCAGCCCCAGCTTAACCTAAAGCCATCGCCAAGTAAGTGTCACGAACGGAACGATAAATCTGTTATGCAAATTGCGGTAAGTGAGTAACTGATATCATATTGTTGTAATTTGAATTTCATGGGCACTAGCTCGCCCGCATGTCCGGGCATGCAACAGTTGCCCATACGAGGCCCCTTGAGTGGGAGGGGGGTGGGGAGGCAGGCGGTCGGTTTTGCTACCGAATCTTCCTAAAAGGATCGACCTTCTCTCCTCTAAGCCTCTTTTGCGCGCCCCATCAATGCTATTCCACGATTGGTGATGTATAGCGCAGCTTTTGTTGATGCCGAATGGTGCTGGATGGTGGATAAGCAACCGACAGCACCACAACACAATATGTGGGTCCAGTGGGTTCCTGTATTTTTTTTTTGTTTTATCCCCGTTAAACACCCCGACGATAGATTCCGGTGCAAATGTACGCACATAAATTTTCATCGCATTTCTCCAATTTCGGATAAACGGTCCGGAAGACGATAACGACGACGACGACAACACGGGTGCTAGTCGGAATTGGTCAGCATCGACGGAATCTGCCTCAGACAATCCTTAGTTCCAATGGAACTGCTCTGATGGCGATGATGTCCTTGCAGTGTTGTAGTCGAAAGAGCTCGAAACTCGATAAAAAAAACTGCTGGTGCTATGGTGTGGGGGGGGGGGAAGAGGGGTGGTGCTGGACCGGGTAGGTATGAGGAAACCGTACGGAGCTGCCACTTGTTGAAATTGTTCTGCAACGATGTTTTTTTGTCTTCCTTTTCAGTTTCCTAGTGTATGTTTGACTCTATCGCACAGATGTACTATTTACCCTGTTGCGCTCATCTCAAACTGGTTCGCAGGGACCCGTTTCTGTGGGGTTGGCTTCTGATGCAGATTGAAGTGAAAATGGGGAAATCGACGAGGGGAACTTTCAAAGGATAAGCTCAAGAAGCAGTAAAAAAGGAAGATACTGTTGGAACGTTAAACCGTTCCTGTGTGCGTCTATCTAGCTCGGGAAATACGACCGTCAAATCCGAAGACATTCTAACGAAACCCTGCCGCCAGAAGAAGCTAGAATGATGATGATGCTGATGATGATGATGATGGCTGTGTATATCGTACTTTTTTGTTTTACACCCATTTAATTGAGCTCGTGCGAATCAAACAAGGACCGAGAACCGAGCGAAGCAAAGTGACGAAGTGAACGAGAACCTTCCTCCGGTGTGAGGAAAGGATGATGGGGACCGATAGGAGCAGCCGGGAGATTTGGCTTTGGAAGTGCAATAAAAAGTGTGAAAGAATAGTATCCTGCCACCGAAGAAGGTGGATGCCGAAGCGCACGATTGGGAAAACTGTTGCTATTGCTATAGCTTTTCCGGGCGCAGCTTTCCGGTGAAGGTGAAAACGGGACAACTAGTGACAACGCACCGAGCGCACAACCGTTTCGGAACGGTTCGTAACGGTTCGGCTAAGGAGGGAGGGGGAAGAAGGGACTTCTTGCCAGCATCCATTGCCAGCTAGCCTAACGTTCGGAAAGAAAACGACCATTCGTTGGACAGCTGCAAGCGTGTCGCACAGTACGAGACTGGATCTCGTCACAGCAGGCCGCGGTTCTCTTTTCCGGTAAGATATCAGCCAAGGGTTATGTGTTTCGAAAACGGACGACATTCAAGTGACACTTGATATAGGGTTTTTCATGTTGCATCTGACAATCATTTGGCAACCTTAGCTTTTTCTTATATTTTGCGTCATAACTTCTGCAATACTGTGCTGCCGTGCGTTCGTGCTAATATTGGTACAAAAGTGTTAAAAGTGATAAGTCTTAACCCGCCGTTTTTAGTGGCAAAAGCGATGGAAAGAACGGATTGTGCGCTGGTTTCTAATGAATTACACTGATTAATGTTCGCTTGACAAACAAAAACAGTGTACTGTGTGGTGTAATGCAGACTAGCCGGGTTTACTAAACAGCATAACCATTCAATATACTCATACTGGTCGATAATATCTCGGAAAGACTAAAGTGATTACATACCCGCAGCTCAGCAGCGCAGTTTTACGTTTGATTTCAATATTGTTTTTCGTCAATTTACCGCTTGAACCCACTCGCCATGGTTGTTTTTCGCAATATTTTCGCATTACTCCCCGGTACAGAACCTAATCGAACGTTAACGCAAACGAACCGAATCGAATGCTCGAGCCGCTTCCCAGACCAGTCCGTCGGAAAATGGGAATCCAAACAGAAGCCGGAAAAATATTTGGTTCTGTTTCGATTCGAGTCCATTTGGAAAAGTGTTGTTTTTTACCCGTTTATACATCCTGCAGGTTGCGGTCGCCTTGTATAAGTTTACAGGATAGCAGAAACACTCGTGAGAACACGTGGTTTAGCTGGTGTCCAGTGAGGCAGGCTCCTGGGTGAGTGCCGTTTCCGGTAGTGACGAATTTGCTGACTTCCATTTCAAGGAAGTAAACCACATACAGGCGACCTAATAAAACAGCGAACATTCGACGAAAAATTCCACAGAACCGCAGCCGTCGGGTATTCGAGCGGTACGGTACTGTCGCTAAGCTTCCGTTGCAAGATGAAGTGACATTGCTCCGCAGACTTCCGGTTCATTTGCGATCCCTCCCGTAGACCCACAACGCAACCGAATCATGTAAGTAACCAGCACTATGGGGTTGAGGAGGGGTTGTTACGCAGTAGAAGAGCTTACTTTGCGGCACGTTGTCGTGATGGTTCTAATCCTGCTGTGAAATAAACTTCTCTTAATGTTATTTTTGTGATTTTGTTTTGGAAAGATGTGAATCTTCCACAAATTAAAGTCAATCCAACCATTTAAATCCAATTAACAACGCCGAAAACTCAATTCTGTACGGTTGCCAGGCAACCAAAGGTGACGCTCTTTTCCGTTCGGCAAGCTTTCACCGTACTAAAGCCAAACAAATGTTGTGTATCATCCACTGCACACGATGCGAAACATCGTGGATTATCTATTTATATTTCAGCTGAACTTGAAATGCTGGGATGAAAAGAGAGTGAAATATATACCAAACTCGTGCCAACATTCGCGGCAGCATGAGCAAGCGTCTCGGCCGGGACTGCCATGCCACGTGCGAAAAATGCCATAGCTGTGGCACAATATTTGCCTATATCCTGGCACAACCATGCGGCTGTTGCCCATCCATTTCGCCCAAACCACCCGTCGTGCACAATCGTTGCTTTGAAAATGGCTTCCTGTAGTGTTTCATGTTTGTCGTTTTGCTTTTCGTGCTACACTTTTCTTGCTGCCTTTCCCTTATCCTGTTCGCACCTGGCAACGCGTGTACAAAAGGAACGGAATGAAGACTAGCTTTAAAAAAAATCGAGCTCTTTTACAGTCGGTTAGCAGCCGGGACCCGTTTACAGGTCGTTATCATCGCTGATTGTTGCTATAAAAGCGGTCGTACCAGAAAGCGGTCGTTCCGGATGAAACAAGACGAGACGCGTGCGAGGAACTACCGGAAGGAAGCAAGGACTTGAGGGCGATAGAAGCAGCAAATCACGCCGACAATTGGGAAAGCGTGGCTGCCATCGCATAAAAGAAGCAAAACTCTATATGTTGATTCGCAAAGCCTCCCCAATCGCGGTACTTTCCAACTACCGGCGGTTATTGGGTTCAGGGTGTAGCTTAACAGTTTTCCTTTATTGAACCTGATCGTTCTATTGGATGCCCGATTTCCGTTCCGTTCCATTCAGTGAAAACAGGGTGAAATAATTATGCCCAAACGCACAAAAGTTGACAGATGTGGTACAAGGGTCGAGCTGATGTCAGAATTGGTCCGTGCGGCCCACAACCAGGAAACGGTAGAGCAACTTTTTACATTAAAATTTCATCATATTTTCACGGTCTAGCGCACGGCCGGCAAAAGTTTACTTGTATCTCAATTAATCCGTGAAGAAGCAAAAAGGTGCAAAACCATCGGCACACAGTCGTGATTTTACTACAGAAAACAACGACACGAAAACTAGTCGGCTAGATTCTCAGAACCGCTTCAAACCCACCTGTTCACAGCGGTGTTTATCTTTTAGAGTGCTTTTCAAACCTTTTCCGTCGCTGCAGCGAGAACCATACCTGTGAAACACTATAGAAAGGTGAAATTGCTAATATTTACTTAAAATACTAAATATAGCTAATGGACCTCTTGGAAAAGATGTAGGACTGTTTAACTGCTTCGTTATAGGCTTCTTTTATCTTGATAATCACATTGAAACATGTAAGAGGAATGTGTGTTAAATAATCTAAAAATGATCAAAGCTAAATGAATTAAGAACTAAACCTTGTGTTAAAAATGATTTTATCGATGAAAAATCTATTCGTTTGATGTTTCGGGTTAATTAATAATATATCTAATTATATCAGTGCGGGAGGATAAAAATTGGCTCAAATTTCGCAAACGATTTTCCCTTAATCGAGTGCGATAATCCACTTTTTTATTCATATTTAACAATAAACACTCCTTTAACTGTTTAACTCCTTTGGACAGGTTTTAGTTTTTTAAATTCATTTTCTTTATAAAACTTCTAAAATAAGGAAGTTCAGTATCAGACATCTCAAACAAACAAGACAAACATCGTCTCGAACCTGGTCAAATTCCCTACATTTTTCATGTCTGATGTCTTGTTTGATTGGTGTCAGTTTTAGTTTTTACTCTTGTCACTTATTTTAGCTAACAAATCTTCATTACAACGTCCTAGTTACTTGATACTATTTTTAAGGAGTTTCTTTCAACAATTTCAGCCATTCCATTCAGACAACTAATGCACTTAACGTATAATTATTAAGTCTTTAGTAATTATTTGTTCTAGTTACTTTTACACTACTAATTTATTTCAACGAAACGATACACTATTTGTAACTAGTAACTATTACTATGTATTCTTGTCAGATAGTGAAAATTCGATATTTTTGCTACTTACTTATCCGGAGCTACAACCGCTTTGAGGTCTTGACCTTCTTCAGGAGTGGCCATAACCGCCACGGTCTCTCGCCTTCGTCTGCCAGACAGTTATCCGTTTTCGATATTTTTGCTAGTTACATTTAATCTTGTAGCTCATTCCACTCAGATCATGAGTTACTTGTAACTAGTTGCTCTTGCCAGTTAGTGCTTACTAGTTATTTTGCTAAGTTATTTCAATGATTCACTTTTTTAAATATGACGACCAGTTACAAGTATCTATTCACTTTAACTAGTTACTCATGGAAAAGTAACTGGTAAGCTTTTATTCTTTATAATGTTTTAATTCCCATCTTTAATTGGAATGTGTGTTCCCTTTTTCTGGACTGATTTCTATGTTGATGATCTTTATTGGCCGACGGTTCGAATAAAAATCCAACCACGCTTTTGTTTGTAGCATTTAATATCATTTGACTACGTGTCTAGTGATATTATTCTTTAACCTTGCACCGAACAAAATTCTAGCAATATACTAACTAACGTTGTAAGAAAAAAAAATCATACATTAGTATAGATAACTTAAGTTTTGTTTTCAATTTAATTGCTACATTTGTAAAATATGTACCATTTATAACCATTGGTTATAAATGCTGGTAAAACACGTCTGATTTGTGAGGCGATCGAGATAATCAGGTCTTTTCATCTCTGGTATCGCTTTACAATGCAATAGCAGAGTAAAACGAACATGTTCTTTCCTTGACATTATGCACGAGCAACGATTTGCTACTTGTTGCATACACCGGAGAACGTTTATCGTATGTGACTGTATATAACATATTTAACTAACACAGTCATGAATTTGGGATGATAAGGCAAATGACTATAGGTATACAATAGCATTGTTTATTACGTTCCATTATAAATAAAACGACAACAACAACAAAAACGAACTAAACGCAAGTTACTTTTTATATAAACACTCCCTAATGTGGCGATAGAATGGAATAAAATTATAGAAAACAAGCTTAATGTCTTGTAATCCTAGCAATATCAAAAACACACAAAACCTGTTCCGGATACACATGTGTTCCACGTGCTTTTTTCGTTTTGGCAAGCGCAAAAACATCCACCAGTCCAAGCTTTTTTCGGTTGATAAATGCTACCGTTCTAAACGCATTTGGATACCTCAAAAACAATCTAAAGATTTGCTTTCTTTACTGTTTACGGCCCTAACATAAGACCGTCGCGTGGTTCTCCGTGCTCATATCCGGGGAAGATGGAAGAGGTTAGCCTTGCCAAATGTTTTAAACTTAAAAATAAAAAAAATACACACATCCAGGAAGATGGCAAAACACATCACAAAGCATCGCATCAAGACAAATAGAGAAAAAAATGAAGTAAAAGATCTCCCAAAAACAGGTTCTCCGTCCTGTCGGCGTTTGGGAGCTCGTTATCTTTGCAAGCTTCGCTTTGGTTTATTCGGTACTAGGAGAGCAAGTTCTGGGGTGCGATAGAGTTTGCAGTTTGTTGGTAGTTTGAAAGAATGTTTGAAAAAGATTTTAAACAGTAGTGGACAGCTCGTTAACAAATAGGACCTCTAACAATGAGCCGAACTTTGTTCGCTTTTTTATAAGTGTAATAAAAGGTATTACATTAAAAAAGAAAAACTAATGAGCACAAAAAAGAACCAAAAAGAAAAGAAAAATCATCTTACAAATTGTCAATGTCATCAATAGGCAACTCATTTGTATCACACTGTAGCAGTTCTCGTGCTAGCGATGCTGCTGTTCATCTGGATCGTTCAATAAACGCAAGAGATGAAAGTCATTCCATGCGGGGAATGGAGCTGTGGCAGGTTGTGTATAGAAGCGCGTGTGAAGCGTTTGAAGACGCGCCCACTGATACCTGTGGAGCCGCGCCGGTCGTGTGTTGTCCAACGTGGATTATAACCGTCAAATGTGTGTGAAGCTAAGGAGGTTTGACCGGTCGTGCCTCATTCGAGGATGGCTTGACCGAAGCTCCAAAAACTGTGGCTTTTAAACCGCACGATGATGAGGAGGAAGATGTATGCCCCAATACAAATGAGGATGGGTCGAGATAAGTGTAGCTTTCCGATGCTGGACAACAGCTCGTTCTGTGCGTACATATACCTAAGCTTTATCACGCCTGAGTGTGAGTGTGTTTATGATCGACATCAGAAAAATGAAAAGAAGAAAGAGAGTAAGAGTACAGAACGACCCACACAAGGAGAGAGAGAGAGAGAAAGAGAGAGAGAGAGAGAGCGAAAGAAATGAAAGAGAAGGGCACACAACGAAACTCATCTTAGAAGGGGTAACGCAGGTAATCGCTCAAAGGAGGTAGCGACTAAGATAACAGCGACGCATCGAGGGAGAAATGTTTTGTTAGTTTTTCTTAGCGATCCGCGCGGCTAGCATCGTGGCAGACGAGTGCCGATCAGACTGATCGATTTCGCGATACGTTTCTGTTGGGTTTGAAATTTTCAAATCCCAAGGAACGCTTTTAATAACCCATACTCGTGGCTGCTATAACGCGACCTCGCTACCTCGTTTGCTTAAGTGTAGAATAAAATAGTGCTGTACGTTTCGTTGCCAAACGCGTGTTGCGGTGTACCATCTAGGGAAAGTTTACGATCATCTTCCGTCGCTGTTGCAGATACAAGACATTTAATTTGTGTTTTACGTGATTGATATGGTTAGACGCTATTTTGCAGTCGTATGTTAGTACGGTCGTGGCAGTAGTTGGTGGTGTGCAAGATTGTGAAAGGCGGTGTCTCGCGCTCGTTCTTTCTATAGTTCAAAAAGGTAATTTAATAAGAGATGGAAATGTAATCTGTTTACGTGCTGGCGTGTGTGGTGACATTTCATTCATAACGATCTTGAAGCTCACTAAACCATGAACGACCTTTCACAGCATAAATTCACACCGGTGTGCTAAAAATTGTGATGCAGCTGATCTCTTGAACAGGAGTTCGCATTTTTTGTTGTACCGTCGTTTGTTTCTAGTGCTTGGTAAAGAACATGACAACAATTTTTACTCGTTCATAATCAAACAGGTTAAAATTTGTTGTCCAAACAAAGTATCTAATAAGAACATGCATCTAGCGACTGTTTGATTGATTGTCCACGTGTTTTCTCCTGTTTTGCCTTTGGCTGATGTGCGCGTTGGGCAATTAATGCCTTGTTGTTTACTGACAGCTAAACCATAATCCCTATTTAAACTTGAACGTGACGAATTAAGAATGTTGCTTGTTTTGCTGTTATTTGAATTGCCTTTTATTAACTTTTTTTTTTAAATAAGTGAGCGATTGTTTATGAGCGCCGTCGTTTGGTTAAACACATTTGGGTCGTAGATGAAGGGCCCTTGCTAGGCCCTTAATACGCCGAGATGCATCGTCACACGCCTTGCTTAATTGTCAGAAATGAGGAAGTTGGCAAAATAGAATCAAGCATCACACACACACCGACGACATGCGCTGTGAAACAATTCGCGCACACATTTAGCAACTCATAAGCGTCCAGCAATCTAATAGCTGCATTTCACCTCACTGTACCATACAAGCCGGTGACATTCATTGACCACGGTCGAGTGATTAGCACGTGACGACCCGTTAGCTCCATTTTGGCTACCGCTACCGGGTACGGCGGCCGCCCAGCAAGACCCACTATGGCGCAGTTACCTTTTGTCTTCTCTTGGCAGCGGCGGAGAACCACAACCAGCGCAACGAGTCGTTCATGTGCTCAATCATCTCTTACCACGCATAGTTCACATTAGATAGGAATCTCTCCATTCCGCCCCATTCTGGTCGGGCCACGTTTAGTGCACGGGTTACAATCCACATAGCTTCACATACCGGCACCTGTCACGAATGCTACCAATCATCCATTCATCTCGCAAAGGTGGTCAAACGTGGATGAGTTGCAAGCGGAGCTAATTCATCGGCACCGTAGTAGCAGGAGTACGGGGTATGGGGGCAAACCGAGTCATTTGGCACTGCGTTGTTTGAGGCGCTAATCGGTACATCGCCTTGCATCCGGACTGGTAGTGAAAAACTTGCTGCACTATGAACATTGCAACCCACGCAGTGGTTTGCACGAATTGAAGAGCGCGTGATAGTGAACTTGAACGTGGACCCGACGCATTGTTGCCGATGGCATTGGATGTTCTAATTTGGAACGTGTGTACTTTTCTACCATTACAGTGCGGCACAGCGGCTGCTGATGGTAGCACGTGTAAATGGATATTGTTGTTAATGAGAACACTGCGCTGATGCCGGGGATTTTGGGGAAACATTTCAATGATAACACGGCATAATTCCAACAGCCAGCAAAGTCGGTCGAGGTGGTTACGTTTCGATAGTAGCATTATTTTGATTGTATATTTCACTTCCCACACTCCGCTCAAACTAAACATGTATGATGGTGCAAGTGAAAAGTTTTTATAAACCAAGGTATCTTTTTGTTTTTTAGGAAGTTATTTTCTTACACGTAGTGGGAGTTCAAATTATCGTAAAGAAAATTATCTGATAATAATCAGAAAAGTTTCAGATTTTCAAAAAATAGTTTTCTTCACTAATTTTTGTAAAAAAGCGGTTTCGAGATTGTCAAAGTATTCTTCAAACTATCTTATTATCCTTATTAGTAATCAGAATACCTTATTGCATTTAAAAGATGGTGATATAGCTAAATCTACACTCTAATATTAAAATTCAGAAGATTGCTACATGAACTTCCTCTTGATCAAAATAACCTAAACTCCTGAATGTTTTTTACCAACTTCCATTTTGCCTATGTGAAATTTATTTACACATACTGTTTATGTTCTGAATGTCTTATTTATACAGATTTCACACTTCACTCATATATTTCGTATCTTATTTCACAAAGGTATAGAATATCGTTTTTAAGAAAAGAAATAACAATCATCGTGTGCGAGGCTTATGACGTAAACTTATGAGTTTTGTAGTCAGTGTTATTTTATCGTATAAATAATGTGCCTGAATCCCTAAAGGAAGTTTTTGTTCTAATAATTTCTAATACCTTGTTTAGTAACTGGTGATTGTATACCGCCAAGAGCCGATTGAATTAGTTTTTATTAAATATAACATATACCCTAGTAATCGAGTGTTCTCGTGTTATTATAGTATAATACGTCTTTTTGTGTAAATTTAACGAGATTTCTGCAAGCGTAAGCAAGTTTGGTTAACAGTTAACAGTTGAAATGCTCTCAAATTTTGTGTTAAAACATATTTCAACTTCCTTTCAACACATGATCTACAATCTGCACGGCTATTCAAAATTTGTTTTATTGAGCATAATAACGAACAATGAACAGTTCAGCATGTAAACTGAAAGAAGAATAGTATCATTACCTATGACAAAAGATGGCAAAAAGAAAGGAGTTGCGAGATTAATTAACTTTAATTATTGACTTAATTAATTAACTTAATTAATTAGGTTAAATTATGTATAGTGTTCTGTATTCATACAATTAAAACAGCATGAGAAATCTGTGTTTGGGATTATAATTTTGGAAGATTAGTAAATGTGATTGTGAATCTTTTTGATTCATATAGTTTGAACCGTTTTCGCTAATGTTGTATATTTATTCGTACATCTTTACATGTGTTACTAATTTTCGCATTAGTAGCAATGGAAGCTAAGCGACCGATACAACTTGTTTGTAGGACGAAACTAACAAAGCAATCGATTAGGTACAATAAAGCATTTAAAATAATGCACAAAGAACAAATAGTGGGGCCCTTTCCGTTTGAAGCTCGTAGGCTGAAATTTCAGCCTGTCAGCTGTTTGCATTGTATAGCAGTTTTCGAGCAGCTATCTGAGGGAGTATAATATACAGGGGCTATGAATTTAGTAGGAATTTAGGAATTTAGTATGAATTTAGAAGACTGATTTTTATCGCTTCTGCTTCTGAATGCAGATTTTAAGAGTGTTTTGAGTATTCGTCAAGCCTCCAGAAAGCTCGTTGGAGCAAAAGTTTTCACTCGTTCTGTCATAAAGTGATATTCAAATTCACCTGGACTACATACACTTTGATTCCAGATTAGATCACCTGATTTCTTTAATGCACCTTGGGATAAATGTAAACAAAACCGTGTTTTCGAGCATGTACTCGAATCTAATTCTAGCTTTTAGGCTAAAATTTTCTAGACTGAAAATCGCAGGCTAGTTTTTTGTGTGGTTTTGTATGGATTGTTTACATGATTTCAGCCTCCAACTGTCAAATTCCATACAAAAACCTAACTAGAATCGTGAAGGCCCCCAGTCTTAGTAAAATTGATTTTACGTGTCACTTCGTCTACAAGCGGGTCAGATGATAAAGTGTCCAAACTCCTATCGTCCCAACATTAGCCCATAACTTATCGTATCATTTCATGTCGGTTGAGTTCGACCAGCATCCCCAGGAAGGATAACTATAATGCAGTGCGACATAACTGATTCGTGGTAGCGGAAATAAAAACGTCACCTTGGGAAATCATGAAATATGATACGGACTACTTTTCAATTGTCGTAAGACAGTACGGTCGGCTGTCGTTCGCAACCGTGCTACAACCATCCTAATCACCATTAGATCCTTCCGCAATCGTTGCGTGCAGAGTGTGGGTCCCCGCAGAAATCGTCCCTTCCCCTACCCCAACCTTCTCTCTCTCCTCCTACGACAATACAATCGTTTTCCATTGCTTCTACGTTTCCTGTATCTCATCCTATCCCGCGTTCCTCCAACAGAAACCCACGCACTGCCACCCAGACGTCTACCGAGCGTCTTGGGCGGTATTTTACTTTAATCTCGCCAGCAATGCTTCCGCAGGAACCGACCCATGCCAGAACCAGTCGGTCTTTGATCCCACCTCTGTGTCCCTTCCCGTGCGGACCCAACCACCACATCGTGTACCTTCCGTTACTTCCCCCTTGCATCGGCACGTTCGCAATGGCGAAAGAAAATAATCCGCTTTTCATTTCAATCTCTACTTTCCTGTTCCGCTTTTTGGCGATGGACGCCCAACCACCCACCAACCAACCAACCAACCAACCTGGACCATCGATGTAAATGCGGGCCCGACAACTGACAACACCTCCACCGACCACCGCGTCCCAACACCAACCGTGTGCAAAAATGTCTGGAATGGGTTGTTTTGGGTCGCTCCGTTGCTCACACTTCCACCTCCCTCCCGCCCGGCAGCCGCTGGTGTCGAGTAAGCTGAAATGCAAGCAACGGTCTCGGAGGGAAACGGTCAGGGACCCAACAGCAGTAGCAGCAGCACCGGCCACAATCACAGCTCTTCTCCGAAACTGCCGCCACCCGGCTCGTGGGCATCGCTGAAGGCAAACGTGATAAGATGGCGCGGCTCACGGAAACTGGTACTCGTCATCGTCGCCATCGCACTCCTGCTCGACAATATGCTGCTGACCGTCGTTGGTAAGTTTGGGTGATTGGCAATTGTGGCGAAGAACAAGGCATATCCAGTTTAATTATCCACAGCACTAAAATTATCTTTAGCTTAAATCACCCATGCACTTTAGCATCTTTTGCCAAATCTATCAAAAGAGTCCTTTGTCAAAATAATCAACGCTTCGACCCATTCGTGCAGTCATATTTGTAGCTTAATTTAAAATAGCTCACCGAAGCATGTCAGTTGCGGTGTAATATGGTGCAAAAAATTCCTATTTGCATAATAGCTCTGAGCTCTCAGAGCCGCGCTAAGTGCTCATTTTGAGTTCAACTGTTAAATCAAATGGAATTATGGTCACAATAAAGAGCCGAGCTATACTGCCGTTCGAAGCGCTGCGTTTCTTTTCTAGAAAAGCTTTTCGTTAATTACACAACAGCTGCACGACACAGCAGGATAAATGTATTGAATATAACGCAAAGCAGTGTGGTTCCGACGTTGTAAAATGGTTTTCACTCCATCATCGACGAATAAACTTCACACCACCCTTACACTTTCTTACTTCCCTTGTACACGTACAAGGAGCTAACAGGGAAAAAAACACCATCGTTGTCTAATAGACTAATAAGGGTAGTCCCGACCACGCCAATGAAGGACGATGAATCACTTACCCTTCCCAAACCCTAACGACAGCTACCGGCAGCCTCCGCTTTTTCCAGTGATTCCAGTGATGGAAAATTACAATCTTCCCGATGCACGCCACTGCTGATGAATGCTATTTTTACCAACACTCACTGCCACAAGTGCTAAGTAAGTCGGAGATAGGTTGAAGGTTCGCCACTTTCTTCGCCATCGCTTACTTGCCAGTGGCAGCATCTTTCCACACCGCGATCAAAACAAGAAATCGTTTTCCCAATGGCAGCGAAGTAAAATCATTTCCTTCGCACAGGATTACGGATCACCGTGGAGCGGGATTCGTACGATTGCGAACAGAGCCGTCTTCCTCCCTCCAACAAAGGATGGCCGCTTACTGCCCTGGTCCAAAAAGCGCGTCAACAGGCAGCATAATAGAATGAAAATTGTTTCTTTAAAGCCACTTATTCGGCAGCAGATCCTAATCAGCTAGCGGGAACGTAGCTGATACTGAGGCAATTGCCGCTTTTGCCTCACTCCCAGTGCTGCGGAAATGGAACGGAAAATGGTCGCACCGGAACTCTTGGTAGTGCCGGAAAAGGCGCACACAATCCGGAGACGATGGTGGAAATCGCTTCCTCGTCTTTGGTCTTTTGCTCATTTCGCTTACTTTGTGGCATGTGGCTTTGTTATATTTTCCCACTCAACTGTTGCATGCGGTTGAGTTCGTTTGGAATGGATTCTACTGGATTGTGGAAAGCCACCAAGCATCCCGCAACGTTTAAATTATACTGTTGAAATTTCTGATTGAGCAAACACTGTTCTTGTGAAGCTGTAAAGCATATATTAACATATTACATATTCCAAATAACAATTCGATCCACAAAAAAGTGGTGTATATTTCGAAAACTGCCTGCTACAACATGTTTAAGAACTTACGACATTCCAATCGCTTTCCGGCCATGCCTTTGAACATCGCGTATGAAACAATGAAAACGGTGGAATATAAGACCGTTGCTAAATAAAGTGCACTACATTATGACCCCTGAAGTGCTTCAACACGTTCTGCACAGGCATTCCGCTCGTCTGAGTCGAAAAGGCTAAAACATGGTCCTTTGAATGTATGCCAAACGGAGAATCTATTTCAGCTTCACCGGCAATGTTGAGTGTCTTGCACAAAAAATAGACTATTTCATTGAAGGAATGGTAAACGGTTGAAGGACCAAGCCTTGTTCACAAGTACCAGTAAAAGACAGAGCGAAAGCTAGAAAGAGGTAGAGAAAGCGAGAAAACAAGAAAACGGCATAAAAGCCGTTCGTACCCTTACAGACCTCCCAGTCCATTATTCTGCATGCAACTTGTTGCATTTTCCGGCATACGGTGCGCCAATAGAACAACGAAAAAAGAAAACACACAATGTGAATAGTAAACGGTGTCGAATGAAAGTGGTGCATTATAATGTCGCTGCGATTAGGTGCATTCTTTCATTTGTAAGAAATTGCTGAGAAAAAAAGGTACAATGCAAAGGGATGCAGTCCAATAATTAAGTTTCGTAATAACTGGTTTTAAATGCATATAATTTCCGTTCACTGCTTTGTATAATGTTATAATTATTTACATTGTCTTAGCGTGCTTAGCTAAAAGTTTATAGTAACATTTGAAGATTGTTTGAAGTTGAGTTGTAGTTTTACTAAGTTGCAAGAGTCATGGTCTGTTCACTAACACGCAAAATAGTAACAATAGTTTGGCTGTTTTGATGTACAATAAACATCGAAGAAGACTTTTTTAAATATTGTTTACACTTCTAACTTAAAGAAATGTTTGAATCAATCAAGTCATCTGTTGAAGTTCTTACAATCACTCAAAGTTGAAACTATCTAAAAAATGATTAAATTAAATAATCCCCGCATGGGTTTGAAACCATTAAAACGATATTACAAGACATCAATTTGTTTGGCTAGTCATTCGTTTAAGGAGCATTCTTTAATGGATACTGATACGATTCTAGCGCACTGTACACTGCCATTCTGCTCAGCACAATTATTCATCCAGCTGGGGATATTGAAAAATGGTCCCGTTGGCGATTTATCCCCGGCCGTAATGGTAAGAAGTATGTAGTGTAAATGTAACGTAGAAGTGTTTCTCACATTCATGATAAACGGAACGCTATATGGGTTAGAGGCGCTATATGGGCACAGCATCATAACAACCCTTTTGATTACACTCATACACACACACAAACACTTACCACGGTTTACGATTCGCATTGCGGCCATCGATCGATCCGTGCTAGATCGGCTCTAGAGAGTCGTATTTCAGGTGTCCAGTGGTGGTTTCGCCTCTGCACAGGCAAAAAGTAATTCGTGGGAAGTGCGTCCTTTTTCACGTGAATGACCTGGCATTACGGCACCTACCTCAATGTTGGCGTGAATGGGTAACTTTGTGTGTGTGTTGATTTTTCAAACCCCACTTTGTACCGAAACCAAAACGGAGAACCGAAGTGGGAGTATATGCGAGGATTAAATTAAAAAGGGCATTATTTGTCGATATTATGCGGAAACGTTTAAGTGACGCAAGTGGGTATCGGTTGACGGTACTGTAAAACTCGCAAACGGGTGTAATACATGTTTACCCTTCGAACGGGCTGTGGTTGTCGTTGGTAAGCGGTGACCTCTGGGAACTCGATTTTCACGCATTCAAAATTCGGTTGGCAGTCTTCGTTTTTTTTATGCAATGGTGAAACAGAGATGAAAAGCCTGCTTCCTGCTTTTGACAAACGAACCACATAGATGTCTCGTGATCGATGAAAATGTGAACGGCTTCGAAATACGATAAATCATTCACGGACTCGGTCACTCTTGTGTTCGCTGAACTTTAAGCTGTCAATGGCAGCGATGGTCTAAGTGGTTTAATCCGTGATGTAGTATCACGTAACTGACAAACGTACAGTAATATGTAGCTGTAAGTGATACTTTTTCATGGTTGATCCACACGCATATTGGTAAAACAATGGTAGCGAATCTGACAGCCAGAAGGCAAGTGCGTCAACGCAACGTATTTTCTCTCTTATTATTAATATAACCGCTTATTTGGTTAATATTCTGAAAAAATCAGCAGCACTAAAACATTTCAAGCAAATTTGTAGGACAACAAAAGGAAGCGATTGTAGGAAGCGAACAAAATTTCAGTTTTCAAGCGGTCACGTTGAAATTGTAATGATTGAATTCTGTGGTTAGCGAGTAAACACGTAGCATACAAACACACACACACCACGCAGAACATATATTTGGTATTATTCACAGCCGCACGTCCTTACACTTTCATTGTGTACCGTTGACGTCCAGCAACAGGACCAGACGAAAAGAACATAATTTTCCGATTAGCAGCCATTACGAATCGGTTCGCAAGAAAAAAAATGACAATGAATTACACACACGCCGTCCCTACTCTTCCTGTACTGCTCTCGTACCTTACTGCTTACGAACATTCATATTCAACACGTTGGAGCTTAAGGGGATTGCTTGGTCCATGCTCGCTGCGATGGACTGCGGAAATGGACTGTGGCCGAGGGAACAAAGTCAACGAGCTGGAAATTCGGTTTACTTTAGGTGGCCGTCCTTTCCGAGGTATGTGGTGAATGTGAATGCCCAATGCTTCCTGAGTGTCCATTGGAGGGTTTTTTTCGCTCTTCTTTCTTTGTCTGTCAAGCGCGTTCTCACGGACGGAGGCGCCTGGTAGGATAACGACGGACACCGAAACGGAAGCTTCAAACGGTAGTGCGAGGCGGGAAAAATCGTTCGACTAGTGGATTAGGAATCTGTTAATGAGGGTAGCCATCCACCCTTTCCGTTTGCCTATGATCTCACATTGGAATTGGAGATGAGAACTGATCCTACCATCAACACTAGACACTAGCACTTTGAGGCATATGTGACAGCGTACCGCTTCCAAAAGGTTGACAACGTTGCACGCGTTCTCCATCCTCAGGGGCAAAAGAAAAATAAAGTCTTACACGAAAGGAGCCAAATAAACCACAAACTTCCAGCTCCAATACGTCCGTACGAGCGTTGTCTTTTCGCACCAGATTTGCTACGTGCCTTGCTGGAGTAACCCATACGCTATAGTTTAGTGACACTTTCTTACTCCCCTTCTGGTCGACGAAGTAAGCGAAAGCAACAGACAACACCATTAGTCGTAAGCCGCACCAAATGGCACAAAGCAGAAGACGGGCAGCAGCGAATATGCTTCCAGTGCTTGGGGCGAATGGAAAAGCTATGTCCTATGGATGGTTTATAATGTCTTAATCACCATATAACTCGTAGGAATGTGATAATATTTCCCATTGTACTTTTATCGTCTTGAAAGCATACGTATGTTTGCTGGCTGCCTGCACGCTATGCGCGGCTATGCGAGACAATGGTGGGCGAAGATACGACCGACGGTCCCATGACTAATCGTAGTGTATCTGTCAAAGTCGAGCCAGGGTGCCGGATTTAGTTCTGCTGAGTAGGGTATGAAATGATCGTACGGTGTAATGCGGGTATTATCATCTTTTTTCACTCTCGTATTTGCGAGTAATTCAGTAATGAAAGAATTTCATAAATACATTTCTAGGGCCGTTTGATCTGGCCCCAGTAATTTTAGTTTTCCATTCTTTTAGTGATGTATGCGCATGAGGCTGGCTTTTAATTAACGTGTCATTCAAGCCTTTTTTATCTTTACATTACGATCAATAGACTGATTGAAACAGATGAATGTTTCGTTTCAATTGTTTATCACTAAACAAAATCACCAAGATCACAAGAATTGGACAGACGGGGAGTTTTGATTTAACTGAATCGTTAAAAAACAAATTTTCCTTTGCTTGATTCATTGTACTAATAACTTTTACCACAACCACCGATACCGCCCAGTTTACCGCCCATAAAGTGACAAATGAAACGGTACCCTTTCTTGTCGCTTTCTGTGGTTATGGCGGTTCTAGCTTGCATGCCATCATTCTCACCACGATTCATTTGTGCTTTGCTTCTGTTACTAAGTATCTAGCATTGAACTAGAAGAGCTATACTATCGAATGCACTGTACACAGTGGAGCACTCTCTGCACCAAAGACCACAATTGACGCGGGTTTGTTTGTTCATGCGTCAAAGAATTTGTGGCGATAATGAGCAAGTCAGTCATCAGACGCACTCACCGTGTGCTAAAATAAAAGGGTAAAGCTCATAAGAAGCCAAGCAGAAGGTCGCCCAATACCTTGTCGGGGGAAAAATGAGCTACCGTCAGATGTGGTAAACGACAATTCGCGGTTCCAGGGGCCATGGTTCTATAGTTGATGGGGGCAAAGGGAAGAAAATCATTTATAATTTACCGCACAGTCGTTAGCCAACATCATTGGTTCAATTTGGCATTGTTGGGAGAACACTTCCTGCTGCTGTTAAACTACCACCCATGGCCGTCGTCGTCTGTCGTCGGTATGCAGGGTTGCGATCGTTTGGCAATGTGGGTGTTCGTACGAGGAAGCATTCTCTACCTCATAGCATTGTCCACATTCCGGACGCTCCGATGTCGATTTCAATGTGCCCGTAGCCCGGCTGCACAGGACGAGATAATGGTCCGATTGATAAAGTATTTTCCACAGCATTCCGATGCTCACTTTTCCGACGGTTGCAATGCCAATGGGATCGGTTAGACGCTTGCTGTAGCGGCGACGATGATGAAGTAAGACACACTTGTTGGGGATATATATTTGAACAATGTGAAAGTAAAGGTGTGAACCATTGAACGCTGTAGTGAGCGGTAGCGGTAAAAAGCGGTATGGAAGCTACATTATATTGCCTATTAAATTATTAAACTATTTTTCACTACTGAAAAATACATTTAAAAAATAAGAAGAGAAAAGTTTGAGATTTTTTTATTTTAAGTTAAATTTTATAGTAAAAATTCCTTAAATCTTTTTAAAAGATTTTAAAATTCCCAAAAATATTTTCTTTGTACTACAAATCCACATAAAACCCGTGTTATGTTTCGCATAAAAATAGACTACATAATATAGTAAGAACTTAAGTTGTACTATCCAATTGCTACGCTGCAGTAAATTGCTCTCACCTAACTTAAGTGTCTTTTCCACTTTTATTCTATTAGAAAAGTATATAATTAATGAACACCGAAGCACTCAAACTCTCGCTGCCAGCCGAGCGAAATTACAGATTTACTAGCATTTTAAAACAAATAACAATAACAAAAAAACAAACTCAAACGCCATTGCCTAAGATCGTCATCAAATCTGAGAGGATGAGGACGATGGCGTGAAACAAGCTGTTAATTTCTTGTTTATTAACGGCTAAACGAGTTAAAGGGTAATTTAATTGGCGGACTGTAAGCTTTTCCAAGCAGCAGTGCCCGCTGGCAGTGATGATAACGATAATAACACGGCAAGCTCCGTCAGGTGGTGTATGGGAGAGGAAAATTATTCTACGAAACGAACTGTACCTAATCCTTTTCTCCTCCGGGCGGTAGAGCATTCGATGGGACCAGAAACGTACCTACCGCTTCCACTGAGTTTGTACTGCCACTTTCCAAACACTGATAGATGAAGTTACGCTTCCTGACTAATTACCGTACAGGCAGCTTCGATTGGCTTCGATCGGTATGGAAAACCGGACGCACCACTCGTTCCAAAACCTCCAAATGTGTTGTGGAAATTCGTTCCTTTGCCGGATGAGTCAAAGTGTTGCAAACGTACACACTGGTGCAGGCAAGCAACGTCTCTGTTCCGCATCGATCAGGGCTTACTTACTACCGACCGGGGATGTAAATATACTTCGTCAACACTTAGCACGCATGCAGTGCTTTAAACGATGAACGATAAGGTTGTGCGATAAATGTATGTGCCTTACCTTCTTCGAGCGTTGTACGGTGTAAGAACGCCGCAGCCACAGCACCTAGCATCGCCATCAGCATCAAGGCCGATGTGCCAATGATCACACCGCCTGTAACGAAAGTGTCGAAGAGTGCCCTGAAAGCACGGCTCTCTGTATCATAATTGAATCATCCAAATTTATTCGATTACAAAATGGTTCGCTTTCATGTGCTGCATCATGTGGCGCGCCTCCGAGCACTTCATTTTAGTCTGATTGTCTTTGATACGGAGCGCAGGATACGATGGTAAAGGAAGGAATTGGCCAACCATGATGATGAAGCAAAGGGCAAAAAGGGGAAAGCTCGGTGCTCGGGCTTTGCTAGGAGCCATCGGAGGAATAGATCAATACATCGCACAAATCGATTGGTGTCGGATGGTACGCAAAACGGAAACGGTGCTATTAGGTGTAATTGCGCTTCGTACAATGCCCGCTACATAGCAAGCAAGCGGATATGCTGATGAACCTTCCCGTTCCAGTTGAACATGCCTTGCTTGGGAGAGTATTCTCAAATTGCAAATTCGGAGTATTCCGTTTCAATATTGTAGAATGGTTGTTATTCCATTGGAAACCGTTTTTCTAAACTATAATACTTACTCAAAGTCTGTCTGTGCGTTGAAGCCTCGGTTACACAGAACCACACCTCGTCTCGTAAGAAATTAGTAGATAATTAAAACCTTGCTCTCCGGCAAAAGGTGGGTTCGAGCTAAAGTGAAATCTCAATTAAACACACAATCAAAAACTAACAAACCAAACTCAGTTAGCTGCCTTTCCCGTTCCCGCATGACAAACCAGGCGGAAACACGACAAACAAGGGTGCTGATGTTTCAAGCCGTATTTCCACCCCCCCCCCCACATTTACCTTAAAGCAGAGGGAAAATACTGGGAAATCACCCCCCCCCTCCTCCCACCCATTTCCGGGGCGTTGAGGTTCACCGATGCAAATTCTACACTGCCGGGCGGGGTGTGGTGGCTCGGAATCTCGGAAGGAAATGGGAGAGAATTGACAGTTTAATTTCAACTTTCATTTAAAACTAAGATAATTCAATTACTCCACTGTAGTAGTGGCGGGCGTGCACGTGCACTATGCTGCGTTTCCTATCTAGCCATCTGCTGTGAGCATCACTTTCACCGTGATCGTCATCATCGTTGCGTTGGATGGAAAAGTCTCCGTCCCTGTTGGTGTACGTTGTAGGGAGGGACGTAAGCACCGTTGATTGTGTTATTATGCACGGGCGAACCCGATGAAACTGACATCGATATTTGTCTTGAGGATACAGGATACAGATACAGGACACAGTGTGTGTGCTGTGCTGTGGTTCCACACTTTGTTTCGTAAAGTTTCTACTTTTCCCCATAGCCGGGAGATCTTGTCTCAAACGGGGTCGAACCCTGGGGCAGAACCATACTTGTTGAATGTGTTGCAGCGAGGAGAAACCGATGGTACCGATAAGAAATCATCAACCCACCCCACCCCGTACCGTATACTCGAGCAAACCCATTAAACGATGTCGTCGGTATGGACCGTAAAAGCAACACCTTTTCGTTAAAGCAACCTACTACTACTCCTAGGACACCCCGGTAATCACAAGTAGCAAAACGGATTGCTCTGTGTCCAACATCATTCCATTACAGATTATTAGGCGTTAGTTTTATGGGTCGGTTGGGTTGCACATCATCTACCTTTAGTGCGCTCACCACTGCCCTCTGTACTGTACTGTTCCTCTGTTTCCCATTTCCCAACGCACCCTGTTTCCCCCACAGTGCCAATCATTCCGGAGTTTCTTTACGACATCAGACATCCGGATGCACCGCTGGCCAGCTTTCCCAAGACACCGCCGACCACACCGTGCGAGAAGGAGGTGACGACACCGTACAATCGCATCGACGTTACAACGCAAGGTTACGGTAGGTTCTGCTCCACGAATTCCAGCGAGCACTTTTGGCAAGAGTAACAACGCCTTGGGCTCCCCCCTGCGCCCTGTTTTCTTGCGCTTCCCCTTACGTCACAGATAATGCTAGCTGGTACGCGGAACGGGAGGAACGGCACAAAGAGCTGGTGGAGGAAACGGTCGAGGTTGGGCTTATGTTTGCCTCGAAAGCATTCGTCCAGTTGCTGGCCAATCCCATCGTGGGACCGTTGACACACAAGTAAGTATCACGGTACTAGGCCCTACCGAAATGGTGCGGTGTACTTATTCCTTTCTACTTCCAATGCCGCGTTTATTGTCCCCTCACAGAATAGGCTACAGCATTCCGATGTTTGCCGGGTTCGTCATTATGTTTATCTCCACCCTGAGTAAGTAATTGTCGCCCACTCGCCCCTAAAGGGTCTCACACTGATGCTGGCCGTTTGGTTTCGTGCAGTTTTCGCATTCGGAAGAACGTACTCGGTACTGTTCCTGGCTCGCGCACTGCAGGGTATCGGATCGTCCTGTTCGTCGGTGTCCGGCATGGGCATGCTGGCCGATCGCTACACGGACGACAAGGAGCGGGGGAACGCGATGGGCATCGCGCTCGGTGGACTGGCGCTCGGTGTACTGATCGGGCCACCGTTCGGTGGCATCATGTACGAGTTTGTGGGTAAATCGGCACCGTTTCTGGTCCTGTCGGCGCTGGCACTGGGCGATGGGCTGCTGCAGCTGATCATGCTTCAGCCGTCCGTCGTGATCGAGGAGTCGGACCCGCCGTCGCTGAAGGCGCTCGTCACCGATCCGTACATCATCATTGCGGCCGGTGCGATCACGTTTGCGAACATGGGCATTGCGATGCTGGAACCGTCGCTGCCGATCTGGATGATGGACAACATGGGTGCGAGCCGATGGGAGCAGGGCGTCACCTTTCTGCCCGCCTCGATCAGCTACCTGATCGGGACGAATCTGTTCGGTCCGCTGGGGCACCGTATTGGCCGGTGGCTGGCGGCGCTGCTGGGGCTGGTTATTATCGGGCTGTGCTTGCTGTGTGTAAGTATTTGACCACCAACAGAGAACGGAAGCGAGAGCGTGCCGCTTTAATCAAACGATGGTAACCCTCCCGTACAGATTCCGATGGCTACCTCCATCAACCATCTGATTTTGCCGAATGCGGGGCTCGGATTCGCTATCGGCATGGTCGATTCTTGCATGATGCCCGAACTCGGCTACCTGGTGGACATTCGACATTCGGCTGTGTACGGCAGTGTGTACGCCATCGGAGACGTTGCGTTCTGTTTGGGTTTCGCCATCGGTCCAGCCCTAAGGTACGTTCACATCACCTCCGGTTGTGTGTGTGTGTGTGGGAGGGGGTTTTGGAAATTAAAACTCAAGCAGCGCCACGTACGGCACACTTGACGGGAGCTGCTTTATTTATCTAACGTCGACCCTTTTCGCTCTCTTTGCGCAATTCATTCCAAAGTGGCACCTTGGTAAACACCATCGGCTTCGAGTGGATGCTGGTTGGAATTTCGATCCTTTGCTTCGCTTACGCACCGCTGCTGACGTTCCTGCGAGCACCGCCGACCAAGGAGGAGAAGAAGGTAAGCATCAACGGCATCGACAATGCTGGACTGTCGCTCGAAAGTGGACCGTGCAGTTCGTCCCAAACCATTGATCCGTCCTCGATCGAAAAAACTCCATCGAATGGAAAATTGACAAACGGAACAGGGTACACGAACGGGGCCGCCGAAACAGCCGTCCATTGTCCATCTCCGAACGGGGGTGAACATTTTGTCACGAAGCTGTAGGTGTTCCTTTTTCGTGTAAAATCGTGTACTCAGGGCTTTGCCAGTGTCTATTGCCCCACCCCTCCCTACCCAGAAGCTCTCTTTCTGCTGGATCCCCTGCTAAGGTCGTTGTAATTTAAGCTCCATACTAGCGTGCGTACGTGATTATCTTCAGTAGCTCGTGGTGGTTTAGTTATTAATACTTTTGGTTTCCTCCTAGATTATGTACATTAATGTGTAGTTCAATATCGTTTGAATTTACGGCTGCGATGTGTGTTTAGTTGTAAGAGCCAATGGTGTCCTCTAGTTGGAACCAAATAAAACTTTTTATTTTTAAAAAACTTTTTTGTTTGTTTTGTTGCCTACGATTTTTTATATTTTCGCCATTTCCGTTGTATGGGTTTGTATGTTTTAGTGGTAATTATTACACATTATTTTGATCGTTTATTTCATATAATTTGTATAATTTATTTCAATATTTTTCTGGCTTCGTTTAAGAATCAATGTCTGCTCCAGCACAACTCTAGGTACATCCCACATGTTATTACAATGCCACATTTTTATGCGCCATATGAGCCGAAAACACATTTATTTCATCATGCTTAATATTTGTTCTTACAGTCTCTCATCGTCGGAGAGCGCTCGTCGGTACGTTACGTCACGTACCAAAATGAGGAAGAGGACGAATAAAACTGTTCCATTCAACATACCACCAACGGTTTCCCCATGTACGACACTTTGCCCACAAATTGAATCAAACTGAACGATAGCAACTGAAGCAACAAAACCAAGAGATCAGGTACATTTTAAAGACTGTAATTACGCCAAAACTGCATCGCCACAATCAATCAATGGATCAAACGCGAACTTTTCCCCAGCCTTCACTATTGTAGAGGCATGCCTAAGAAGAAGAAGAAAAGAAGAAGAAGGAAAAAACAGCAAAACATGATAGAATGAATGTGCAACTTTGAAGGAACAATAATTTGGCCCAACATGGGGTATCCGTACCCTCACTTGTTATGCGAAGCACACGGAACAGCAATGTTTCCCACGATGATACTAGTTTATGCATGTTGAAAAAAGTCTTAACACACAAATCATCCGTAGCAGCTCCTCTAAGCGGCTGCTACGTTTTACTAAACAATCGACCTACACACGCATGTCCCTAGAACACAGCACCGATCACGGCACACTCTAAATCGCATCTATGCTCATAGCCTTGACTATGAGCCACACCGTCGGAATAGAGAAGATGGAAAGATAAACTATTACTATTAGCTTAAAAAAAATCTATAATTACTCCCTGCAAAATACTAAGTCAATCGGTTACGTCCATGCTTTTGGGTGACACTACGCCAGTACAGAGGATCGTTTCCTTTGAATCCCATTGTACGCGTGACAGCGACAGTGTTGAGCGCAAATTCGGTGATTGAAAGGGTGACATTCAAAAGCAGGGATCGAAATCGACCTGGCCTACTGCGACCAGACGAGCGTGCAGTTAAGCAAAGCCGCGGAGTAGGATCTTCGTATCCTAGTCCGGTTGTAATATACAGTACTGTCTGTGCCACTTTCAAGGTGAGTTTTCGCTGACCGCTGCAAGCGTAAACACGGTGCCAGAGATCACTTTGCTGCCAAAGCGTTTAACGTTTGTTCGATCAATTGAATCGCTAGCAACCGAATGGTACAGATATGGGACAGTGTTTTTTCTTTGCTTTGGAGACGTACTTCGGCAAAACTGCCATTTACTGCTACGAACTGCAAAACAACACTCCACAGCTCCTGGTAGGCGGTGTGGCTGTATCAATGCTGGAAAAATACTATTTAATAAAAACCAAACACACACACACACAAACAAAATCCAAAAAAAAACATGTTATCCACTTGATCGCTTCATGTAATCTTGTTCGTTAACTATTAAACAACTCCTATCTTGACAATGTCCTAGCCGTGTCCTTAGCCGTGTAGGATGTTGTGAGATACAAAAATCTGACCAAGATATGGGAAAACAAATACGATACTAATACTGCACGCATGTTTTTACCATGCAAAACCACACTACTCTTAACTAACTGCTCTTCACAACTAAAAATGCGTTCCGTAGTTAACATAACGCGCTACCAGTATTTCCTTATAAATGAGAAATAGAGTATTACTACACACTGCTGCTAATCACGTTATCGCTGTCTATAGCTTGTACTTACAAGCACTAACAAATAATCAATGTAAACAAAAGCAACGTATTTCAGGTGTACTCCAAAAAATCACATCTTATAGAGTTAAACATACGAACGAAAGTCTCATTCTTGCAGTTACACTTGCTCCCACAGTGCAGCACAACATCACAACCCCGGTAGGTGGTGGTGATAGTCTCTTTGCAAAGTTTGAATGGCTGCAAGTTTCGCTAGACACTATCGCTCACCGAGCTGACATTGTGGGTTCTCAGAATCATTATCAGAATCACTAGCTATCTACTATCTAGACACTATTATTATTATAATTATTATCATTGTTATTATTATTAAAATATAAGATTTGAGTTGTTTCAACAACATCTCTAGGTATACAGCATACTTAACCCTATTGACAGGTATCTCAAGGCAATAAAAAGGAAACTACTAACTAACTAAACTAAGCTTCTCATTTCGATGCGAGCAATGACTAATACAGGTGTGTGTGTATCTGTATGAGATTAATCTTTCTAAATTTATGCAACAAAAACAAAACTCAAATCTTGTGAGTATTTAAATTAGTAAACCAATGCACACATCTGTAAGTCTATAGTTTATTCCCCGTTTAGTAATCATTATCATGACGGTACTACTAAAATTAAAGAAAAACGAATACCAAAAAAAACATTTACAAGGAAAACCAAACAAAAACTCATTGATGATGATGATGATGATGATGAATTGCTGATTCAATCAAAAACTAACATCAATCGAACATCGATAATGCGTTGTACAGGGTTTGTGGTATGATGTCAGGCATTGGTAATTTCTCGTTTCCACGCAGTAATCTATTGGCTCTCGCTTCCCTGTAACTTAAAACATACAACTCCTGTCAAAACCGACAAAAATAGCTAATCGTTTAAACCGATACTAGAAGAAGAAACACCCTGCCCAAAAAGGCAAATTACTTTCCAGCTTTCGTTACCATCGATACAGTCTGTCAGAATGTACTAATGCAACTAACGTTTGTGTTCTTCGTGTGTGTGTGCGTGCGCGTGTACATGTGTTTTTGGATTATCTCTCTGTTGTCTGTCGTCGCATCGTTGTGCACATCACTGTTACAATAGGACGGGTGAACACAACTGTAGAAAAGAAAATTCGGTCCACCGTGAGCCGTGTTATTGTGAGTTAGACAATAACTTTTGCTGATGTATCTTTGAACGGGGAAAGCGTTTAAATGAATCGTATCAACACTGGGTGAAAATACACTCAAAACAATCACAGCACCCATAGGCATCCAACTGGCCAACTAACTGGCCCGATAGGCTTTTATGGTGCTTGTGGTGTGAACTAAACATCTATCCATAGTATTATATCGTTGTCATCATTGTATTTGTGCATTTTTTTTAATCTAACTCCCCTAAACGGAGGTTTCTCGAATCTCGAATGTAAAGAATTGACCTTTTGCTAGTGTGTGACATCAGTTCCACAAACCACCATGGTGCAAAATGAATAAGTTTGCATTTATTCGGCCAGTTTTGTATTTTACCGTGTTTTTGTTTTCCCAGTTATTTGTGTGCATTTACCGAAAAGTGGTGGTGCACGAACGGTGTATGTATCTAATTAAACTATCTAATACAAGGCTGGTATGGGGTCACAGATTCACAAAACAACGTATCAATAGGTAGTTGATCGAATAAACTAACAAACAAACTAAACTACTAAACACTACTACATGTTAATAGCTGCGAATGAATTATCCTTATATTTTCCATTACCCTTACATTACGGGGTTTATTGTTGTAATTCACAGGTGATATATGTTCTAATCCATTCTATAACAATTTATTGCAACTAATCTAATTTGGTGCACAGCCCATTCATCACCTTCATTGTGTGTTAGAAAGTCTTTTGATAAAAAAATTAATTAATTCTTTCAGAAACTTCCATACAAATATTGAGCTCGAATTCTCTAGTCCAGATCATGTTTTTTACCCTATTAAGCACAGATTCATAGCCATACGATCAAATGGTCGGAAACGATTTTCAGATTCTACGGGAAAATCTCCTTGTAACCATTTTAACTATGCAACGTATTACATGAATACAACAAAGAATAGTATAAAACGTACTACTAACCCTTCACGAATAGGAAATAAGAATAAGTTATAAAAGCGTAGCAAAGCCACACATTGTTGTTATAGTGCATAGGAGTAATGCTAATCTTCATATATTAGTGCTTTAACAAAAGGGAAGGATTTGTGCAAAGGAGATGGCGGAGAAGATGTAGTAGAAGAAATAATAACAATATTTACAAGCTATACTGTAAAGCAAGATATTCCAATTGTTGTACCATTTGATATTCAAATACGGACTAGGAATATCGGTAGGCGTATACAAACGATCCCTACCGAGATACTCCGATAAGCGATGGGAAGAAGGTAAAATAACGAATGAAAACAGTATCATGCTAACCTAATTGGTAATAAAGATATGCACACAAACACACACACAATTTATAATAGCAGAACCATGTGTAATAGATACTCCTAATACTTATATACAAAACCATAACATAAATATATATATATACACACACCGATAACATATAGGTATGGAATATAATGGATGTGTGTGGTGATACTAATCTATGGGAGCGATGTTATAAAATGCATTTGCAGGATGTGTTGAGCAGAGTGGTCCTAGCTGGTCCGTTTTTTAACACGTTTATGAGTGTAATCCATTTGCTGTGACTCAGCCGAGACGGGCAAACGTAACATTAAACTAGTAAAACAAAAAAAATGGTAACCATTGTACGCGAACCGCGGCAAATAATGCCTGCCAAGCGAAACCTGCTATAATAATGCTGATACTAAAAATATGTACAATCAAGACGAACAAAAATGGGGAACACAGAATAAAGTTGTTGGTGACATCTATTGGCATTGCGTTTGGTTTATTGACTTCTCGCCCTTACTTATGCAAACATATTCACGTACTCCAGTATCTTTGGGTCGCAGCGAAAGTCGTACATGATGGTGTGCTTCAGCATGCAGTACTTCTCGTAGATTGCTTTACTCTCATCACTTACGGTCGGAATCACAATATCGTTCTGAATGTCCTTCTCCGGCGTCACGCTAGCGATGATGATTTCGTTGTTGTATATCGATAGTCCGCCACTCTCGTTCATCTGGGCATGGCGGTTGTACTGATGCGGAGAGGACGGTCTTGCCGGCTCTCCGGTTGAGTTACAGATGCGGTTGATTTCGGCATACTTTTCGTACCTAGATCGAAAGAAAATATTACATTATGAAATAGCGTCCTTTAATACGAATTTTAACATGGTGGCGAGGCCTGCCACAACCTACTTTAGCATGTCCGCCTTTTTTGGCATTCGTATTTCAAACCCGTATATGTCGTTCGTCATCGGAAACATGGAACTGAGCGTGACGGGATCCTCTGCACGGCTACTGTTGGTGCTGCTGCTCGGTGCTGTGTTGCGGTTGTTGCTGCTTTTTTCCTCCTCGTCCGATTCTGACTCATCGTCCGATCGATCGGAAGATGAACTGTTGGCCGAGCTAGTGGACGATTGGCCCGTCAGTGAAGGATTCTTCAGTGCCGTGCTTTGCTGTCGGCGGATCGGCTCGAAGGGGCTGAAGTGGGACCGGAAGGCAGGCGCAAGGTTTCGCGACAAATGGCTCAGCTGATAGTCGATATGCTCTTCGAAGGAGGTCAGCTTATAGTCGTAGTGGAAGTTTGAGTAGTAGTCTATAATTTCCGCATCATTCGAGTGTATCTTGATCAGCTCCTTCACGACACGATTCTCGTCGCTCACTGCGGCGGGCAGGCAGTTCATCACAAACGGACTGACCCATTGGGTGAGCGGAATGGACGATATCTGCCGTATCTCATCGAAACGAGAGTTATGTATGTAGAAATCGGTTTCCAGATCCCAAATGTGAAGCGTTTCTGCAACGAAAATATGAAACACCACGCTGTAGCAAACGCTTAAGCAAACGCGCCCCGCACCCGCCTCTGTGATACTCACTGTTCACCTCCGCCTTCGAAGGAATGTAGTAACCCAGGAACAGATTGATGCTGTGCTGTTTCTCCGTATCGCTGAAAGTGTTGCTGTAATAGCGACTGAGCGTTTGCATGATATCATTACCCTGCGACGCCCATACGGCCGTTTTGCGGTATGTTTTTATCCGGTGAACCAGCTGCGACCCGCCGTACTGCAAGGCCAGCGTATCACCATGGTCTTCGTACAGATTCTCGAGCATCGTGATACAGTCCGACTCGAACTCTAGTTTGCGCTCCTTCAAGAACCCCAAATCGTACAGCTGATGGGCTAGGACGCACTTGCCAATCGCAAACTGTGCCGTATTGGTGCGATCCAGACAGTCGACGCAGTTGACCCGCACTATGCCAGTCTGCTTTTGGCTTCGCTCGTCGTCCGAATAAAACATTCCCGTCTGCTGGATCACCGTTTCCGCGATCTTGGCCAGCTTCTCCATGACGTTCCCCGTGCCGCGGCTTTTGCGTGCCATATCGAAATCGATGTACCGTATGCGAAGATGCGGAGGCAGAAACTGGTTCAAGTAGCTAACGGTCGAGTACATTTCCTCACTCAGTAGGCTTTCGTGCCGACGCTTTTCCCTCGTTTTCACCAAGTTCAGTATAATGACGGGTGCGCCGTAATGAAACATCAATCGCTGATAGTGCTTGCCCGCCGTTTCGCCGAACGGATCCGACAGATCGATCGCAATCTGTGGCTTCGGCACCATTTTGCTAACGTCTTGCGACCAGTGCGACGGAACCGATCCGCGCAGCTGCGTAAAGCTGCACATTCGATTGCCGTCCAGCACGATCTGCTCCGTTTCCACCTCGTTCGCTACGTCGCCGTGAAAGTTGGCACCGCGCTTCAGGAATCGTGTTCCGGCGTAGCGTGTGCTGCGTCTCGCTATCAAGCACACGTACACCTGCCGACCAAAGATACTGATGCTGGACTGACTGATAAAGCCGTGTATGATCTCCAGCATCCAGTCTTTGTGCACGACGTCTCGCATCGGCTTCAGGTGAAACGCATTCCAGACGAACCGTTCGCGAGACACTCCTCGGAAGGCGTACGTCATTTTTTCGCCCGTTCGATTCTGCCAAACCAGCGGCTCGTCCTTTACAATGTCGCACCGGCTACCGACAAACTTGGGAGCGGAAAGATTGTACTGCAAGCTGTGGGTAAGATCGTAACTGTAGCTGAAATAGAAATTGCTGTTCAGATCCACATTGTTGAACATCTTCACGTAACGCTGCTCCAGCGGGTGCATCTGTTTGCTCGACGCTTCGTTCACGCGAATCATGGCCGTATCCTTGATGGTGTAGATAATATGCTTGCCAATGAAGGCACATCGCGTGCGCTTCGTCACCAGTATCAGATAGTATCCTTCGAGGAACTTCACAAACCCCAGAACGCCGTACGCACTGATTGATCGGATGAACGAACGGGATTGCACGAACTTGCGTATGTCTCCCTTTTCGAGCTCGTTTGGATTTTCATAAATCGAAAGTTCCGGCGCACGCCTATCAATCTCTAGCACGCGGAATCGCGTCTCCTTGCTGTTGCTCCCGATAAGGTAGAGTTTCTGGAAAGGGGTTAAAAAGGGTTCACATTATTAGTCATCAAACTTCTGCCCACCGCCAGTGAATGGAGCCACTCTTACCGCCTTCGTCTCGAATAGGGCCACCTTCTGTATCGAACTAATCAATGGTTGAAAGCGTACGTTTGGATCCATGTTTACGGCAAGCTGCTCTCCAATTAATTGCACCAAACGAAACAATAATAAACTGGCTCTACTCTGCTGAACGCACCCTGTGCAAAGCTACGGAAGAAATCGTTCCCTTTCGCGCATTTTCTCAGGCCTTCTTTTTCCCTTCTACGGCAAATTTATCAATTGACAAATTTGCCGTAGGAGGGAAGAAGAAGGCATGATAAAATGCGCGAAAGGGAATGATTTCTTCCGTCGCTTTGCACAGGGGGGCGATTCTTTCGACGAAACATTTGTTTATGTTTGCAGATGGTTCTTTTTACCTTTCCTAAATACAACAAAACAAGTATTGCACTGGGTCACCACATCTCTGTGCTATTTTTATTAAGTTAGACCCTGTATGCGGCGATTGCGCTAGATGGTACCAATTCTACGTACAATCTCGACGTTTTTTCTATGGCTTCATATCGAATTTGCAGTTGGGAAGTGCTTGTTTGAGCGTTTTTTCCACTTCCTGTATATTTTTCACATCAGGCAAATCGAACGTTTTCACCTGTTGTAGCTGAGGGAGCTGTTTGAGCTGTAGCAATCCGGCATCGGTGACATTGCCACACTTGGAAATTTGCAACTCCTCCAGCGTATTGGCAACGTATCGCAGCTTCCACAGAGCTTGATTGTCGATGTAGACACAGTTATGGAGGACAACTTTCCTGAGCCGACTCAATCCTTCCAGATGATCGAACCCAATGTGCATAATGCCCGAATCCGTCCCATCGAGTTCTTCCATTAGCACCGGCAAGGACTCGTCCGGAAGTGCGTTAAAATGCACATGCACACGGGCGTCCTTCACAAACTTTGCTTTCGCTCCATTCTTTAGCAACCATTCGGCACAAAGTCGGTCGGGGCCAACCTTCTTCAGTCTAGCGCGATCGACCCGGTTGAACATCATGTTCACCCAGCCCCAAAATGGTCTGTTTATTGGGGTTTTATGCAGAGCCAGCGGTTGCATCTGCGCTAGTATCTTCATTGACGGTCTTACGGTAAGCATTTTCTACAAGTACACAAACATCAGTTTCACATTCAGCATTCACAGTCGCAAACCATTTACTACTCACCGTTAAGTTTTCTTTCACGTGCCAAAGATTACATCTTCCGGTGTAGTTGAACCGGCAGCCAATTGTGTATCGATGAATTAGTCTATTTGACAGTAGCGTAAACAAACATTGCGCAACCGGCACGCGAAGCAGCAAACACACAGTGCGCAAAATCATCGTAACGTCAGATCTAATAAACATCCGACAGTTTAAAATTATTCCAGTTTTATTTTAATTCTGAATCGTATTTACGTCTATGCTTAAATGTATAACCTTAGCCATGTTTTACCATGCATTTAGTAAAATGTGTAGGTACGCCTAATTTTGCTTTTTTGCGCCTTCTGGGCTCGTTACGTTCCCTGTTGCACCCTGCTTCACACCCGTTGAAGTGGAAACGATGTTTATTTTTTTCAACATCACATTGCGTCCCACTATCGACGGTGAAGCGCTCGCAGCCGACAATGCAGAGGCTGTTGTTTTGATAAAAATCTTACTTCCTGCGGTCGTCGAGCTTCCACTTGTTGAAGTGTTCTGCACAGTTGCACTACCTTGTGCTTTATTCGCTCCAAAGGGATTGATGATGATAGACTGGAACTTGCCTTGCGGTACAGACAACGGGGTTCCAGTAACGCCCGTTTGGCGCATGCCAGCACTGTTGACAATCTCGATCTTGCCACCGGATAACAATTCGCTCAAGTTTTTCACCACGCTGGTGTTAGTTGCACCGGTGTTCATTGGTTTGGTCAACACTACCTTGGTAAACTTCGGTCCCGTTGTACCACTGCTCATTACCGTACCAACGGAGGTTGCCGGCGACGCACTTGACGCAACAGCTATGGGGAGATTGATTTTTGTTCCTACAGGAACGATCATACCACCGGGATCGACAGTTTTGAGTGTACCCTTATTGAGCACCAAGTTGATCACTTGTTTCGGCTTTCCAATCGACAGCGGCATACTTCCAGCGGGCTGTTGCAGTGTGACGAATCGCGTGCTTGATGCCTGTGCCGAGCTAGCATTGTTTTCAGCAATGCCTACAGACGCTGGCGCTGTTACTGCTGGTCGAGTATCTTGTGCTTGCTTCGGTTTTTCAGGCGAGCCCTCCTGAATTACACCATCGTTATCGGCAAATACGATCGGAAGATCGAAAATATTAGTCTCCGACAGAGCTTTCGTAACTTTCCCAGCAGCCACATTAGATTCGTTCACATTGCTAAACACAGTAGGCGTGGATCCTGTGTTGCGCACGATTGTGTACTTCGGTGGACTGCTAATTTCCTCCGACGTTACCGCACCATCGTTCACTCCGGGACTGCTGTTTGCTATCACGGACATGACTGGTTTGGAGGTTGATGTTATGGAGTAAAACTTTTGCGTCGTTCCGGTAGACGGTTTCAGATGAATAAGTTGATTCGATTCAATCAATTTCACATTCACATTGCCCTGCTGATGCAACGCGCCAGCCGATAGTGTTGTCTGCGCAGTGTCTCGTTTCAGTGCAGGAAGCAGCATAGGCGTGCTACCCCGGCCAGAAATAATCTGCGTGTTGCCTGATTCGCGAACTTCATACTTCACCACTTCATCGGCCTTTGCGAGTGGTAAAATTATTTTCTCGCTTTTTATTTGCTTCTCAGGCGTCGTTGGCGTGTTGCTCTGCGCTTCAATATCTGGCGCGTCTTGGGTAGACTGAGTCAGGGATTGGGTCACCTCAGCTGATTGTGTTGTTTTTGGCAAGCGACGGTTGTAAGGCTTTTTCTGCTGTTTGGTCTCAGCTTTGGGATCTGGTGCGTGTTTACGCTTGCGCTGTGCAGCAAGGTCACAATCATTTCGTGGTGCCGATGGCATACTTTGTTCCATCGGGCTGTCCGATTGGAACGACCCAGCCAAGGCGGATTGTTTTGGTCGCGGGGGACTTACGAGACAGTTGGTTGCAAACTCTGCTATCTCGTCTGCGACCATGTTGTCCACCATCGACTGGGTGACTCCTTCAATTTTACGCTTTGTTTTTGACACACGCAAACATTCATCGGCTGCTCCAACGACTACCAGTGATGTTTGAGTGGACATGCGGTCACGCAGCATTTCGATTTCTTCGTGACTAAAAAGGATACAAAAAAGACGTGTAAAATTGTATACAGCTACAATCGATATAAAACCATATAAGCCATTTCACAGCTTCTTACCTGGCACGGGCGGAGTTTTGGCCGATGACGAACAGCACAGGGCACGTAATGTCAACGATATGATCATCGGGTGCTCCACGAACTCCGTTGTATGTGTTGTACGAGAATCCCAAACAAATCACGCAACTAATTGACTCTACTAAACCAACCTGAATTGCAAGAGCGGAACCGGCATCGAAGCCAACCAAAATAATCGGTCGATTTGGCGCCGAGCTGCGCACTTGTTGTATTTTGGCTCGTGTCATTGCTAGCATATGTTCTGCCAGTTGCTGTAGCGATTGTTTGTCGATGTTCGGCTTTTCAACAGTTGATTTTTCTTGTGGTGGTTGTATTACTACCACCGGTGACATGGTGCTGAATAATGTAAACCATTTCTGATGCCGGGGCGATGGCAATAGAGTGGGAACCGATGGCACTACAACAATAAACGGCTGTCCAGGCAGCTTGCGATTTTTGGGAGTCACTATTGGCTCCCAAGGCTTCTTCAACACCGGTCCGAGGAGCTCCTGGCCAATGTTGAGCGTACTGCCAAAGATCATTTTATCTACCAACAGCGGCAGCTTGGCATGTAATGTTTGCAGCATGTCGATATAAATTGCCAGATACGAGGGTGGCAGATTTTCCATCAATAACACATGCAACCACTGGGTTAATCGCGTTTCCCACGAAACACTCGCCAGTGCTTGTCTGAGCCGGCTAACCGATTTGTCGATGACCGTGCGCCGGTGAACTGGTTCATGCTGCTTCTCAGTGTTGGTCAAACGAGCCAAACGGTCCATGTCCAGCAGCCGTGCTACCCGATCGAACAGCTTAAACTGTTGAACGGTCCATCCAAACCTGATAGTCGAAGTCAAACCATTAGAAAAACCAAACGCAAGAAAGTTAACTAACTCACACAACACTTACTTGTTTACTCTTTCCTCCCAGTCTTCTTCGTCTGACACGGAGTTTCTGGCCGAAACCCCGATATTCTCACTCTCTTGCATGGCCCTTCGCGCACTTTCCTCATTGTATGACGGAATGGGTGGATTGTACGACTCCTCCAGATCAATACGCTCATCGTGGGAATGCGTGTGGCACGACGGGCACTGAGGCGGCCGATGTATCATTAGTGTGCGGGTCATTGCAGTCTGACTACTTTCTAGCAGCCGAAATTCCCGTGTATAACTATGTTCCATAATAGGCGTCGTCCTGGTGTTTGCTTCTAGCTTCTCTGCCTAGAAGCACTCTACCGGAACGGGAAATATGTTATTTCCCCAGCACCTCCGCCGCGAACTACTGTTGTAACCCTTCACAGAGCTCTTTTCCAGATGACACAGGCACGGCAGTAGAAGAAATAGTTTATTACGTACTACAATTCACGCTTTTTCTCCACAGCTCGTCTGCACAACAAAACAGCGTTTTTCATCATGCGATTCGCACTCTGCCAACACACGGACATGAATAAATGACATTGGGCATTTTCATAATTATTAAAAATAATAAATAAAATCAATAAAAACTTGTAAGTGAGCAAAAGAATGGAAATGGAGAGTATAACAACCTTCGCATTAAGACAATTAGGTTTTAATTAATTAAAAACAAATTAAAACACAATATTTCGAACACGAGCATCCACTGTGCCCAGCGTGGCGTCATTCAATAGCAGTGTTGCCAGATGTTTTCTGTTTATCGATTTTTTATCTGAATGAAATGCTGTTCAATTTTCCACATAATAATAATTTTCAAACAAATGGTCCATCTTGATAATATAAATCCTCCTCGCATTACATATCTAGCATTACCAATTCTGGAACTCATATAATTAGGGGAAAAAATTGTGTGATTAACACAAGATAATTAAAAAAAAATCCTACCTTTATATAAGTACCTTGTTTGCCATTGTTTTGGTTTTGCTCTACGGTGAAAGGAAAACGCATGCTGCTGCACCTCACAACTCCAATCCATTCGATTGTTCAACGCTAATCAAGTCAAGATGGACCATAGTCCGCGTATTAAGCAAGAGCCAGGAATCGATACGCAATACTTAACAAAAGGAAACAATATAATCGGCAATGTTGCAGTTCCTATGGAAGCAACGGTAAAACCAGAGCGCCTACAGTCTTTTCGTGTACCCCGCGATCTTACCCTTGCCAATGGTCGCACGACGAAGCCACCCAACAACAAAAAAGTCTACACCCCGAACTTAAATGCAGTGAGGAACAAAAATACGTAAGTGTAAAGGAGAACCGGCCACAGTATGTAGTAATCATGCCACATCTTATTCGGTTTACAGCGATGTAAAAACTGCATCAACCGGTCCCAAAGGCCGAGCTAAGACTGATCGCAATAGAAATGATAAAGATGGAAGGAATAAAAAGAACACCTTGATCCAGACTTCTGGTATCTTTTCGGATGGTTTAGCTCAACGTGCTTTGCTCCGTACGTCCAGATCAGGTACGTAGCTGAACGTTTTAAAATACTTACTGTGCTGTTGCTCCATCTCCATCTCCTGCCACGTAGAAGGTGCTATAGGAAAATTTGGCTTGATTTATCCATCTTCTTTTTTTTTAGACAAATCTAGTTCCTCGAAAGATCCTGGGGACTCAATTCAGAAACCCGTATTCGCTAGAGGGAGCTCAAAAATAGATTTGGAAGATGAACGAAAGCGAATTCAAAATCTTTGCGAAGACATGGATGAGGAAATGGCGGAACTGGATCAAAAAATGGCAAATGGGTTAAAACTACCAGTCGTGCTGGAAAACTGTAAGTGTTGCAAAGTGTTGTTCGTGAATCTTTTACACCCCGTTACCCCTGATCTGATTTTCTGGTTGTCCGGGAAGACCAGAATAGATCGTAGTATCTAGAAGACGACCACGAGAATGTTAGTGGTGTTGATTAATGTTTGTTCTGTTCAATTTAGCTGACTACAAAATCAAACCACCGGAGGTAAAGATGGAAAATTTGCCTGAAACAAAGCTGGATTCGTTTAATTCGGTGGAAAACGTGTTATCCGGTGAGCAAACAAACAAAATCTTCCTTCTACAACTTCCGGATGCTTTACCTGGAAAATCCGACGATGGAAACAAACGCCCGACCAACGGCGACGACAGCAAACCGGAAGCAACGGCAAATGGTGAAGAAACGCCAAAATATTGTACGGTACGCGATTTGGCAGAAGGTTACATTGGTAAAATAATCAGGTACCGCTCGGGAAAGGTAAAATTAAAGCTCGGAGAAATCATGTTTGACATCAGCGTCGGTATGGACACTGGATTCTTACAGGAGCTAGTTTCTATAAATACTAATTCAGTAGAACGGAATGGTAACATAATTAACATCAGCACTATCAACACAAAGTTGAACGCATCCCCGGACTGGGAATATTTATTCAAGAATTCTACATGAAATACACGATCCTAGATGGCAACCCTAGTGCTCTTGACCTTTTTCGTTTGCAGAAGAGTCTGTAGAACGGTGGAGGTTTCCTTCGCGATCCAAAGCAAAGTTATACGACGTTGGTTGTACCAGGGCTAGCTCGATCGCTTTGTCGATGTTGTCACGCGTGATAAATGTTTTCGATTGCTCCTTTTCTATGCGTACTTTCGCTTCGATTTGCTCCTTTTTGTCCATTTCTCTTTGCTCTTTCAGCAAAAGCCTTTCAAGAATGTACTCCTTACGAGCTGATCGTTCTGCAGCCAACCGCTCTTCGCGTTTGGCAGCAGTTTGCCGGTTCCATTCTTCGTTCCTGCGCAATGCTTCCTGCCATTCTGCTTCCTCTTCCTCCGGGGTTTGGAGAACTAAACCGGCACGTGAAACTAGCTTGTATGCCTCTACTTCATCGCGCAAGAAGTTTCGTACCGCTTTCATCTGCGTGCGATAGTTATTGTGCAATCTTTTTAGCTCTTCAATCTCTTCCTCAATCTGTTTCTTGCGCTCCGGCACACGGAACAGTTTGCTTTTGGCTGTACCGAGCCAACGTGGTTTTCGTCGAAAGCGAACTGTGGTGTATTGAAGCAGAGCCAGTGCTCTTGGTTTTGTGAACACACCGGACAAAGTTGCCGCTATATTAGCCATCATAATTATATTTCCTCTGTCGGCAGAGCAGAGACACGTTTGTTGATACGGTTATGGTATTAAATAACACTACTTCAGTAGCAGCAGACATCTGAGCAAATGACAATTGGAAAAATAAATCCCGATGGACAAAACATAACGCTCACCCAAGGTGTGTAGAAAGGAGGTGTTGTCATTTAGAACAATTGGGCATCGAGGCTTTAGAAAAAAACACAAAACCAGGATCAACGGCAGTAGTCAAACGCGACGAATGTTGCTGGTATTTGGATATGATAAATGAATTGTTTTCGTTTAATAAACATTTGTTTAGCACTGAAAATTTGTATTTTGCGTCCACACTCCATAAATCGGCATTTTACACGTTATAATGCAGCTGCTGCCTGTAAACAAATATCGACGGCTGTTGTCAAACTGAATCTCAAAATGGCAACATGCCAAACGCTAAGAAGCTACCTCCTCTATATTCCACCTTGGCTCTCACCAAGGTTTATACCAAAGTCTATACAGAAAACGCAAAGTGAGTTGATATATCAGGTGGGCTTATCCAGTGCAATTTGACGTCTAAAAACAAAAAAAGGAAAGAAAACCTGGTTTGACAGTTAGATCCATAACAAACTGGATGCTTTGATGATTTTTCTATTGACTCACTCACTAACTCTATCCAAAATTTTCACAATTTTTTCGACATTTGAGATCAATCGGTGGTCTGTTGAACAGGACCAAAGGATATATGTGCAGGCACTCTGATAACTTCCTTAATTTCAGTATGAAACCATATTTGGTTCGGTTGATACATTGCTCCTTGCTTGCTGGCAGAAAGGATTCAATAATTGTTGACTATGTATCAGATTTGGCGAAGGAAATGTTCTTTTTTGGAATCTACCCAAGTGCCAAAAATCCACTAAACGACCACTAAACGGCTTCTAAATGACTCAAGTTCTCTACCTAAACGGAATATAGAAAGACTTCGTTTAGCAGACGGCAAACGACTCATGCATTCTAAAAATAGCAAAAAAGCTGGTGGCGCTCTCTGTTGGTGGAATACCCCAACCAGTTGAGCTTCATCGCTTGGAGGAGAGCTTTCTCATTTCCTCTGTACTGTTGTATGGTTTCGCATTGAAGTTATGCATCGCTAGAACTAGAACGGCGATACGATTGTTTAAATACTAAACTCCAACGGAAACCACCAGCACTGAAGCAAGTGAGATTTGAGTAATGATCGTTGGTGTTGATACCCACGTATCTGACTCCACAACCATTCATATAGATTTTTGCTCGGAAAGTTAGAAGGCTATATAGGTCATCATAAGATGAAACTTGTCGAAACGCATTGCAAGAAAAGAATGGCAATATAATGATGAGTTGTAATACGCCATCTATTGATCAAACCAATGAAGCTGTGGAGCTTTCATTTTTTTTCTATGGATATTCAATTTTCCAGTCGTTTAAGCTTAATCTGTGGCGCTTGGGTATAGCCTTCAAATCTTCATTTTAATCCAAGAACTGGCTGCCACGTAAGTTTTTTTGGCTTCTTTCTTCGTGCTACGCCTGAGTAAAACCACTTACAATTTCTGCGAGATTTCGTTTAAACTTCAAGGCATACTAGATTTTGTTATGGAACAAACCGTCAAATTGTGTGTCGATGTATTGGTGAGAAAGAACACCATAAGCCCACCTACACTCACTTTGGACTGGACTCATGAAATGTGTTGCCATCCTTAGAATTTCATGTGAGTGCCGTACGTTCCCGCTACGATCGGATTTAATAATACCAGCCATTATCTGTCAAAGCAAATATAAAAGTCGTTCGATAAAATCGCTTCGGATCAGCGTTGCAATGGGCCTTACCACGTCTAGTAAAGTTCCTATCACATTGGAGAATTTGGAATGGAATTCGGTCGTCAAACGGTATTTGACAACTATTACTTCGCCAGAATAAAAAATATTGATACAGACCAATTTAGATTCTGTCAAAAAGAAGAATTCCACTGTCAAGGTGTAAAACGGAGTTTTTATTCAGAAAGAAACTTATTAAAGCAGATCTGAATGCGTATTTTTGAGACAACTCCTTGGTTTTTAAATAATAATTTTAAATTAAAAAATATATTTTAAATAAAATTCCATTTTGTAATTCCGAGCGTGTTATTACACTAGCGAAGCGCTGTTGCTGTCTAACGTGGTCAACGACAGATTAATTCCAGAATTATTCCTGTACTGTAATAGGGCCTTAAAGGCTTTATTAGATGGAGAAAAATACTGTCATTCGATTTTGGAATCTATCCTTCAAACAGGGTTTGACAGATAGATGCCAGTCGGAAAATCGGAATTCGGCATGCTCAATTCCGATTTGCTCGAGAGTAGATTTTTACTATCAATGTCGGTAGACCGTATTGAATTTCTTGATAATGATGAATACAAACAACAAAAAAGGGAAACAGCGAATGATTCTTTCGGATAAAGCCAAAAAAATCAATAAATTAAATAATAAATATGAATGGCGACAGAATAATTCTTTTGTCTTATTAAACGTATGAGAGGCATTTTTGTCCCAAAGTCTAAGTTTGACAGATAAATGTCAATCGAGAAATGACAGTATTTTCCTCCGTCTAATAAAGCCTTAAAAGGTTGATTTTATGCACCTTGGGGCTGATGCACAGTAATTAAATTTTTGTACATTGGGAAGTTGCTACGAGTCAGATAGCCAATTCCTATTATCCGTGGCGTTGATGCATCGATGAAGTCGCACGAAGAACTGAGAATTTATTCTTTGTATCGCTTCCGAAGAGTGGCTTACCCGAGCGGGGCATCTTTTCAACCAAAATAATTTAGAGTCCCGTACAGTCTTTACGTTACCTCTGCATTAGATGGTTCATGGATTATTACGGTATTGTTTTTTCTTCTTCTAAATGTTGAACAACCTTTGATTAAGTGTTGAGGAATTGGTGTAACATTGATTGATGTTTGGTTAGTGTTCCTCTTTCGCTTCATTTAATGTCATTTCCTTTGCATTGAACGTGGTGCGTATGTAGCAGTGAGGTGAGCAGTATGACAATTTTGTGCCGACCGGTGCGTTTGCAAAGTGGCTTGTACTGATTGGATACAATGCTCAAAAGTGACTCAAACCAAGAAACCTTATATTGTGTATGATCTCTGGTATACACGCAACTGAACAACGGAAGCCTCAGTGGACGGTCAGTTTGGGTACGCGCTATAACTTTACAAATGTTATATATTGACAGTGAAACTATTTGATAGAAATTTCAGAATTTTGATTCTACATTCCATCGAAGTGCGTAAGTCGGATGTTCGTGGTATGTGCTTTGTGTCTGTGTCTGTGTGTGTTATACGTTAATGTCTGTGACTTAGTACGCTGTATTTAGTGCCCCGGTGACTAACGCCAAGATCCGATTATATCACCCCTCCGGATTCTATTACTCCCATCACCACTTGGGTGGGGTCTCTAGTGATCTTCTCCACCAAAGAGAAGCCGGCCTGCTTTGGAGTGGAGTCACCACCAGCAGAACGAACCCGATCAAAGCAACGATGTGAAGTGGAAAAACCGGGTGCGTCCAATGGTTTCTTACCACTTTCTCGGAAGTGGTGGGGAAGTATTCTGCACTTACGAGTGCGTTCGGGTTCGATAAACCTTCAGCAACAAGCGTGTGTGGCTTCCAATGTGTGTGTATACGTGTTCATGTGTGTTAATGTGTGTATGTGTGTGTGTGTAAGCCTTGCATGCAAACGCATTGAACGAAAGAGGTGTTTTCTATAGCACGTTTTCCGGTGGCCCTGCCGGCGGATGTGTTGTGTTGAATGTTTATAGTCTTTCGGGTGCGTTTGCATAGCGTTTGAGGCCTCAGAACGTTCCGTGCCGGAAACTATAAACCGTGACTGGAAAGAAATGATCGTACACTTGCAACCCGCAAGGGAGAGTGCGCAAGAAATGCTTAGTTTTTCTTTTCCGCTCTTGCAGATAGAAGTAAAGCCGAATATAAGTGCAACGTTGGTTTTACCGTCGTGTTTTTCCCATGTGTTTATTGGTTCTTTTTACTATTTTGCAGGTCCGTGTTGATTGTTAGAAACTGTGCCTTGTGAAACGAACGATGCAAAAAGATCAATGAATTGATGGCCTTATTGTAGCGACGCTAATTAAACAGACTGGCGTTTATTTGCATGCTGTAGGTAAGCTGAATGTGTCTCTGTTTGTATGTGTGTGTGTTCGTGTGTGTTGTATTTTTGTGCGCGTTTAAGAAACACCTGTTGCTTTGATGTATCAGCTAAATGAACTTCATAAGTTCACCTCAAGTTCAACAAATACATCAGAAAGTAGTTGACAGCTGTTCAATTAAAGTGAAATATTTTCCTCATAGACACACTGCACCGCCTCCCAAACGCATTTTTTGTATAACTTTTATTTCGATGGACGCATATCTCCTTTTAACGTCGACTAACGTTTATTGTCAACTATGGTGAAACGAAATTTGTGATAGCGATAAGATAAAAGTTTATGTTTCAACAAACATTCTCTACAACATCGTTAATGGTCCCGTAAAAAGTTTTGAAACTGATATTCTTATGCACGTTGAGGGAAAAGCGTGCATGTAAATGAGCGTAATGAGCATTTTTATCACCAGTTTAACACAATAGTGTAACGCTATTGGTTATCATCCCAAAACTGAACACAGAAGTTGTTTCATTATTCCCCTCCTCGTTGCAATTTTCGATGCTTTTCGAATTCGAATGCACTTGAAATGGATACCTCCAAGTGCACTTTTATGGCTTGAGCTGAATCAGTTTCGTTCAAAAGCTAGAGTGGCGGTTTTTTCAGCTAGAGCCGGTTTGTGAAGTATTTACCACGCACATCAACATCAAAATCGAAAACGTTTTTATATCGACTTTCGATCAACTTTCTACCATTATTGAAAGACTTTTTAGCTCGATTTGATTCGATTAGCTACTAATTTAATTTGTAAATTAAAATACAACGACTTTTGAATGAATGTAATATTACATTGTTGTCATTTGGCTGGTAGCCGAGCTATTAGCCACTAAAAGATTGAACACTGACAGTTTCTAAAATATTGGACTGCTCTTGGCTGCGGCTTAAATATGCAACACAGTGCAAAGCCCTTTTTCCTGGTCCGATTATGTGTAATGTTGTATCAGGATCTAGTGCACAAAGGCACGATTTAATGCTGTGAAGTTCCGCCTCGATTTCACTCACTTTAAGAAGATGATACCATAAGCTGGGATGCTTAATATCCGAGTTAATTCCCTTCAGTTTTTCTGTAAATTTTTCTAGTCTTCATGTTGTGCACTGACAAACGAACTGCACATATCTGCGATAGTCTACTCGTTCCGCATGCTTCCATTCCAATTCGTTCGTTCCGTTCGCCACTTGTTGATGATGATGATGGCGTGGCGTGTCATTCGTCGAGAATGATGTCATACCTTTCTTCGTACCAAATTACTTGTGAACTCCTCCACCATCGCACCTTCTCCCAGGTTGCTAGTTCATTCCCGCATTTCCTCCTCTGCCTCACCGATGCCCAGCCGATCTCTAAGCAAGGTGACAATGTTAATTTTTCTCCACGTGCAGCAGATTAATTTCGTTCAAGCTCCTTATATTACTTCTTTTCCAGCGACCTTTTCAATTCAGACGTGCCTTTCGAATAAAAGAACAAAAATTATAATTTCTTCCCTTCACTTGATTGAGTTTTGTTGGTTTCCTTTTTTTTTGTACATTTAAATGAACCACACATTTCGGCGGCGCTTTTATCACATTTTTCGTGTCGTTCTTGTTTGCAGAATACAAAAAAAAAAACATTTTAAAAATAGAAAACAAACCAAGAATGATGCGGGGTACCTCATCTTAGAAGAAACGTGGGTAACGAAATGCGGCAAGTGAGCCGTAGGGTGTATCAAATGGGTGTTGCTGACTGACTTGGAAGCGTTGTGTTTGTTAAGAGCAGTCGGCATTTTGGTTTTCCCTTCCACAACAACTCATTCCTGCGCTCGCAGAGAAGGAAGTGTTTATTTTCTAAACAAATTATGTACCGCAATTGTATATCAGATCATCAATTCATGGAGTCACGTTGGTATAGCGTGGTGGAAGTGGGTGGGTATCGTAAGAAGAGATGAGTGCATTTGGACGGCGGGGGTTTCTTCAAATACCGCTAAAGAAAATGACCGTCGATGGGGATAGATAGATGGATTGAACGGAAGAATGCTTGGGTAGATGGATATAGAAGGATGGACGGATGAATGGGTTGAATAACCGGTTTTTCGGATATCGAAGTGATTTCCTAGTAAAATGAGTCTGAATTTGATACTTCGATAGCCCATGGTCGATGCAAGTGGTACTTGCTTACTAGTGGTACTAGTTGTAACTGTTGACAAGAATTGAACCCAATAGTAATATTCTCAAATCTTAAATCTACAGTTAATAAACCGGTTTCAAGGGCGGATCGCACTTTTGGCCTGAGAATGAATACCTCAAGTTCAACTTCAATTCGCTATTATTGCTTGATATTGAATTGAAACTGAAAGATAGTGTTACTTAGAATACTAATCATAAGAAATGTTATCAATTATACAAATACAGTTCTAGCTTGGATTGAAGTGTGTCCATAGTTTAATATATTTTGGGTTTTAACCGATGAACATCGTAACCGTGTATGTTGGAATCATTAACGTTTCGAATTAATCCACCAATCAAAATTTACACATCCATCATTATTATATAGGTGACAGGTAGAATGACCGAATGTCATTGATGAATCATGTAGTGTCTCCGATTCCAAACTAAGTTGGATTCAAATGTTTGTTTGATGTTTTTATCTATTTCAGGGAACGCCTGTAGCAATCTCCTAGGTTTCAATTGAGCTGGCAGATACACCATCAAAACAACGAATTCTTCAAAGCCCACCTTGTGCCTTTTCATCTTTTTACTCTAAAAGTACAATTTGAATGCAGAGAGAACTGCAAAACAAAAAAATAACATAAAACTTACAAACAAAATACTGAACCAACGAGCACACCAACGAAACTATTGACCGAGTAGATGAATTACTCCTTTTTTCGACTGTCCTGGTCGTGTAATGTGAAAAAGGAGTACAGATAGAAAAAAAGAAAAGAAAAACTGCTTTGCTAAACCGGCGGAAAGTGAGCTGCTCATCGAAGAAAGATTCAAGCTCTAGTCGGACGTGATCATCGAAAGAGGGGCGAAAACTAGAAAAGACCGTAGCGGTTGCTAGCATTTTGTGAAGCGGTAAGAGCTAAGCATCATCATAGATTAACCATTCTGTTCATCGCAATCCGTAAAACAACCGTGGAAGAACAATGCTGAAGTTTATACGTGGAAAAGGCCAACAACCTTCGACGGAACGGCAGAAACTGCAGAAGGAACTGTTTGCATTTCGTCGGGTAAGTAGAATTTCGTGCTTCAATGCCGCTTCTGTTGTTCATGCAGCCTCGCGTGTCGCCTTACATTAGCTACAAGAAGTTACAAGACTTTAACTTTTTTCTATATCATTAGTTGATATGTTGCTCTGTTTATAGTTAAACTCCAAAACATAGAGAATAGTACATTATTGTGTGTTTTACATTATGAGTCACTTTTATCTATAGTCATAAAGCTATTTACACAAACATGCTATGGGAAACCGGTTAACTATATCTTAGTATCACTCATCTTAAAGATTGTATGGTATCTTAAAACAAATAAACAATAAAAAAATCTAACGTGATAGTAGAATCCCACAACATTATACTTGGGCTATGGTATGGCAAAACGCTGGCTGCTGAGTGCTGAGAACTTTGTTTAATTCGCACTGAGTAATGAGTTTCAGCTCAACAGATGAATGAAAAACTTAAACTTACACAAATTGCGTGAATCATGAGAATGATCTACTCCTAACGCAGCTATGCATATGCAAATGCAATTTTGTGTTTTTACTGCTTGTGCTCACATTGCACAACATAACAGCTTTGCTTTGCTTTTCATACGCTGAGTCTGATAAACACTTGCGATATCTCATGGAAGCTTATGGCGGTGGCCTTGAAATGTTTTTGAATTGTTTATTGTGTAACGTTTGTTTCAAAGTATGCACGACGTGTGTGAAAGTGAATGAATTGTACATTGTACGGCGGTTCTTGTTTCCCCCATTTGTATGTGCTGACTACGAATGGGAAAATCTATTTCAAACGTATTATCAAATCGTATTTTTGAATCTGTACACAAAATCAGACAAAAAAGTAAAAAAAAAAAGTCCATTACATATTGAAGCATAATTTTACACAAAAATGAACATCTAAACTCGATCTGGAGTTAGTGCTTTTCGCGGTTCGGTTTCAATGTGTTTGGTGCAACCACCACCTACACGATCGATGGCCGATATTAAAATACTTTTGTCCTGTCCTGTTCGTTCGCCTACGCGTTACTACCATCTGGAAAGATTGGAAATACGGCCTCCTCGCTCCATGCAAAGAGAAGATGAACAACAAGAATGAAACACTGTCCACTTTCTATCCTTCTTTCATGGGATTGAACCTGAAATATGGAACGAACCGCGAAATCACGCCTGTTGTGTGAGTTGTGTTGGCGTCTTCGTTTGCGTTTTGAACGCTGGAAACTTAACCAAGCAAAGGGAAAAGTAAACTAACGGTTTTTAGTGCTACCTTCTTCCTCCATCCTCCGTGTTGGTTGTTGTCGCACGCGAATGTAGCGCTTTGACTGAAGCGCTTTAAAGTTTTGTTAAATTACCTTTCAAGAAGATGACGACTGTGTGTGTGTGTGTACCAGAGAAAGACGAAATGGTCTCCATCTTTCCCTCCTGCACTATGATCTTAGATAAGTCTCTAGCAGCCAAAGGTAGAAAGGTCACCAGAACGAGTTTGCGACGAAAGGCGAAGAAAATCAGGAAATCTTTCTATTTTTTACAGGCGAAGCCAAGAAAAGAAATGGTTTCTTCGTACCAGCTCAGAAAGAAGAGAAAGAACTCGTGGATTAAAAAACGATCTGCTGGCCGTGTACAACATTCGTAGTACCGGCTCCGTGCAGATAGACTGCTGGACTACTGGACCATAATTGCGCCATTAAGCCATTGAATGTCACGACTATTTTGCCGTGAGCTTGGTGTGTGCAACTCATTCTCTCCGTTTAGTTTGAGGTAAATCGAACAACAGCGAAGATGCTCTGGAGAGAGGTGCATGCACTACTTCAAGCCGATGGTGGAAAATCCCGTTAGTTGCTTGCTTAGCTGCAATACGAACGAAGCAATGAAACCACTTCACCTCGTTCTGGCGAGAATATCGGAGGTTTCCGCCTTGCTGGCTAGAGCCACACCTTGGTAGACGAACGATCTTGTGTCGCAAAGAAAAGGGAAAGAAAATCACCATCTTTTTACACGGCATGGAAAACTAGTCCACCTTTTGATACCTGGTGCCTCCTCAAGTGGAGAACGGGGAGGTTTATTTGTTGTGTTAGGGTGTGTTCTATTCGTGTTGATGGTACCGATCGATAAAGAAGGGTTACTCTCGGTGTCGCAAAAAAGCAATGCGAAACCAAACACTTTGCTTATTGATGTGTTAGCTTTTAGCTGCTCAAAAACGGTACCCTTTAATTGAAGTAGAAGGGTTTTTCTTAAACTGTGTGACTTTATGCAGGGGGAGATAACATTTGGGAAAGCAAAAAAAAAATGTACCCTTTTCGAACGGGCGGTTAACCGGCGAAGTTACTGTTTGGTGATATCATGCTTAACCTCGTTCTTCCACTTGAGGTTATTTATTTAAGATAAGAGCCAGGAACAAGTCAACGAACACCGCGCAAGGTGCACCACGCTTCCTCGATCGTTTGTTATCAAAATTTTCAATTCACTCGCGATGTTTGACAATGTCTCTTGAACTGAATGAAATTTTGTGAATTTCAACCAAAGAAATCATACACTCAAGAAAATAGTTTGCTGTCACATTTGTTCTGTTGATTTCTTTTTGTAATTATTTATTGTTTTTTTATTCATTACATTCTTGCCATTTTTTCTGGTGTTTTTTCTATGAAGTAGCAACAGCCACATGATTGGCAATTCCTCTCTCACTTCTGTTCTTTTATCCCGAGCCATATTCGGTTCTTGTACCGAAAATCGATGATGGTGGACAAATGGAAACGATTGCAACATAATCGGTTGCTTATCACTGGTTCGGTATCGTGTCATGAAACGCGAATGCTATCATCAACAAAAGGTTTTAAATCATGGTCGCTTTTTTGCTTTGAGCAAGGTACGCTTAATCATCAGTTCCTGTTTCGCGGTGCAACCAGACCGCGGGCTTGTAGACCCAGCAGACTCCCCTGATTTTCAACAACCACCAAGCGTACCCTGTCCACCAACGGTCGGTCATATTAGATCCGTTGTTGTCCGTTATCTCTGTCCGATTCACCTGTTTCACTGCGTGTTTGCATAGCGATAAATCCCGCACCCCTTTTTTTATCGGTGGATTTCATACGTATACCTCAACATACGTTTCCATCACAACATCAGCACACTTCTGTGAGGGTAGGTTTTCTGGTTATCGATACTTTGGTGTGCACTAACGTATAGTCTAGCACGCTCTTAAGAGGGGTGCACAAGAAACAAGAAAAAGGTCGCCCAGGAAAGGAAGATATGAGCCCTGATTCCCAATGGTGATAAAGAAAAACAAGAAATGTCTCTTGGTTTACAGATAAGATTTTCAGGTGTTGCTGGTGACGGTGTTGACCGTGAAGGAATCGAAAATATTGGCAAATTTCAGAGGCAAATTACCTCTTAATGTTATTTAACTGTATTCTTGCGATTGCAATAATTATCAGAACAACACATACATACTACATATAAAACGTAGTTTAAGGCCGGCCTGGCATGGTAGATCGTTGGGCCAAGAACAATTGTTTTTAAAATTAATTGTAATATTTATAAACGAATATATGTGTAATTTTGTTTTCTTGCGAATCTGTTTAAGCAGGTTAAGCAAGAATAGTTATGTGGTCCCCTGTCTTCTCTCTTATTTTGGTTTTACTGTTATACTGATGTTATACCGTTGTCTAGTACTAAAATTTCTACTAAGTACTAGCTGAAGTTTCGTTGCGCTACTGTTGATGTTTATTAAGATTATGAATAGAAGGACATATAAGCTTAGTAGCTGGCACTTAACCATATAGGTTAGCAGATTGTGAATCTCAACCCAGTAAGCTAGACTCCGTTACTAACCAGGGGTAGAAAAACTCAAAGAGAAAAAGATATTAACCATACATAATTCACTTTATTAGTATTGAACAAACATATATTTTGCTATGTTTAACCAATCCATTGAGGTTTCTTTAATGTTATCAACAACAATTTGGTCTGAAATGTTAGCTGTTATCCATATAACATCGTTGAATTGAAATTATCTCTTTTTAGACGGCTCAACATGGCTTCCCGCACAAACCTTCCGCATTGGCGTACGATCCAAAAAGCAAGCTGATGGCCATCGGCACCAATAGTGGTGTCATTAAAGTGTTCGGCCGTCCGGGCGTTGAATTCTATGGCCAGCATACTTCACCCAGCAACAACCCGGCCGATTTAATTGTGCAGATGCTGGAATGGATCCCGGGTACGGGCCGGCTGCTGTCGTTAACCGCCTCCAATCAGCTGGTTCTGTGGGAACCGGCTGGCACGTTGCTAGTTGCGATCAAAAACTTGGCATTTGATGGAAAGCTCAAGAAGATTTCCTCGCTCTGCTGCTCTTATATGAAGGATACGGTGTGGATTGGTACCGAAGGTGGAAACGTATATCAATTCGACGTGCGCAATTTCAGCGTGAAAGAATCCGTCATCTATCACGACGTGGTACTGGAACAACTACCCACGTCCTACCGATTGAACCCAGGTGCGATAGAGTCAGTAAAGCAGTTGCCCAACAATCATAATCTGCTGTTGATTGCGTACAATCGTGGCCTTGCTGTGCTGTGGGACCTTGAGACTGCCAGCGTCAAGCAGTCATTCATATCGCCTGGCCATGGGCAAAGTGTGGGACTGTTCATCGTTCAGGACGCGACGCAGTTTACATGGTATCATGCGGATGGATCGTTCGCTACCTGGGACTTGGACAGTCCGATACCACCGGAGAATCAGAAGTACGTCCCGTACGGTCCAGATCCTTGCAAGGCAATCGATCGATTGATTCGCGGACACCGTGGGCGTTGTGAGCTGGTCGTCTTTTCCGGCGGCATGCCCCGGTCGGCATATGGCGAACATCAATGCGTGTCGGTACACTGCAAAGACGGCACCAAAGTGGCTTTCGATTTTACATCGAAAGTAATCGATTTCTTTGTAACATTCAATGACGTCCGGCCGGAACAGGCGGAAGTGTTGGTAGTTTTGCTGGAAGAGGAGTTGGTTGCGTACGATTTGACAGACGAAACACTGCCGCAAATTAACGCGCCGTATTTACACTCACTGCACGCTTCTGCCGTGACCTGTAATCATCTGGTATCGCAAGTTTCGCCAGAAGTGTACGCCAAGATTAAGTATGCTGGAGAGCAGCAGATGGCCGAGTATAGTTGCAAAGTTTGGCCCATTTCCGGTGGCATTGTACCCAACGAATCCGTGGATGACGAAGAGCAGCCGATGGAACGGGACGTGCTGATTACGGGACATGAAGATGGGTCGGTGAAATTTTGGGACTGCTCAGACGTTTGCCTGACTCCGCTGTTGCACGTCAAAACGGCTCCACTCTTCAACAACAGTGACGATTTCGAGAGCAATCTAAACGCATCAACTGAACAGCTGGACGATGGCGAACCGCCGTTCCGAAAGGCGGGCCAGTTCGATCCTTACTCGGATGATCCACGATTGGCGGTAAAGAAGGTGCAGCTGTGTCCGCAGACGGGTACACTAGTTATAGCTGGCACAGCTGGTAACGTGGTAATGGCCAACTTTGAAGCATCGCCTCAAGTGGCTGAAGAAACACAGTCAAATGGACCATTGAAAATGACCACCATGAATCTGGTGAGCGATCGTGACGGATTCGTCTGGAAGGGCCACGACCAGCTGAAGGTAAAACGCCAACTGCTGGAAGAAAATTCTCCCATCATCGAAGGGGTCAACTTTCTGGGCGTACTGCAAGTATTGCCGCCCGCCGCTATTACATGCATTGCTATGCAGAGTAAATGGTCTCTGGTTGCTGCCGGAACAGCTCACGGACTCGTTTTGTTTGATTATCAAAACCAAGCTCCTGTGCTGCACAAGTGTACTCTTAATCCAAACGGTAAGTGCAAAAACAAACCCATTGCCCAAATTTTGCTTTCGAATGTATGTATATTTGATTTCTGTATATATTTTTTCGGCTCTAATAATAGATCTCACTGGCGCCGGGGAAACACTGTCTCGTCGGAAATCTTTCAAAAAGACATTGCGCGAATCTTTTCGGCGGCTTCGTAAGGGTCGTTCAACGAGAAACAATCCAAACGCTGGAGGCGCCGGAGCTGGCGGTCAACATCAGCAATCTGCAGCTGAAACGCGTCCAGTGGAACGTCAAATCGAGGCCCGTCCCGTCGACGACGGAATGGGTTCGATGGTGCGATGTTTAACTTTCGCACAAACGTTTATTACCAACCAGAATGTGTACATTCCGACACTTTGGTCTGGCACAAATTCCAGCACCGTATCGGTGTTTGTGTTAAATCTTCCGCCAAAACAGCCTGCTGCAACAGCAGCTGCAGGCGAGAATGGTGCGGATGAGTCAGCACAAACTGCGACCGCTACGCCGCGAGGACCTCCAGTAACGGGAAAGCTGGGAAAGGAGATTCAAATGAAGCATCGTGCACCGATCATTGGAATTGCAGTGGTTGACAGTGTAAGTATTAATGGATAATGGCTTAGATTTCGATGCCTTTATTAAATGAACTGTGGATTGTTTCCTCGTTTTTTCTTTTTTGCAGAATGGAGTTCCATTGGAGTTCCAGAACGTACCCGGACCGGCGCCGCATCGTGTGCTAATCGCATCCGAGGAGCAGTTCAAAATCTTTTCGCTACCGCAACTGAAACCTGTCAATAAGTACAAGCTGACCGCACACGAAGGAGCTCGTGTGCGACGCATAGCTTTTGCTACGTTTATGTGCACTGTGCCGACTTCTTCTTTAGTGAATTCCAGCCCGCCAAAGGTTCTGGTCAAACCGGCATCACCTGCTGCACCTGCTCAACAGGCTGCAGATCCTCCGACGACTGCTGCCGACAACAATACATCAACCACAGCGGTAAACGACAACAATACATCGATTGTAGGTTCTGACGTGACCACGCATTACGAAATAAGTTTGCTTTGTCTCACCAATTTGGGCGACTGTCTCGTACTGACTGTTCCTGAGCTTCGTCGGCAGCTTAATTCGGCGGCAGTGCGTCGTGAAGATATCAAGTATGTCCAAAGCAAGCACAGTTCATTATTCCCTTTGCAAAACTCACACACGTTACATGTTACAGCGGAATATCATCGCTCTGCTTCACAAGCCACGGCGAGGCATTGTACATGATGTCATCCTCAGAGGTGCAGCGGATCAGTCTGTCAGCTACGAAAATAGTTGCACCGAATGGTATGATCGATGTTGAGGATTGGTCCGCCCCGATTGATGGTGCATCAACCGAAGAAGACAACGAGCAGCAAGACCAGCAGGCGCAAGAAACCATGCAGGCCGAGGCTGCTTCGCAGCAAGAGCCTGATGATAACGCGTCCGGGTCCGTGGCTGCGGCTAAAAGTGAACAATCAGTTTCACGCGAAAAGGTCTCCGGAAGCGCGACATTGCTCACAAATGGCGCATCCAATCCGAGATTGAGCAACGGTGTCGCTAGTGGTGACGAAGCTTCGCCTAACAAGGCTAACGAAACGATTACCAGCTCGATCGGCGACATCACGATTGATTCCGTGCGAGATCATCTGAATTCCACAACAACGACACTTTGTTCCACCACGACCGAGGAAATTGTCGGTATGTTTATGCATACTGGTGTTTGGTTTTGTTTCGAAAGTTAAAGTAAATTCTGTTTTCTTCTAGGTCGACTGTCTGTCTTAAGCACCCACACGACTCAATCATCATCAACGGCCAAGAACAGTGAAATACTGAGCATGAATTCATCGAACATCGGCAGCCTGAAGGGAATCGGGTAAGAAATATTCAGTTATTAATGTTGTTTCCACTAAAAGAAATAAAGAACTACCCAACTAATTCCGTTCGCCTAACCTGTTCAATAGCGAAACAACGGAGAAAACGTCAAATTCGGCAATCATCAAATCGATTATCACCACCGTAAAGCATGGCTCGAACGCGACCAATGGCGAGGCAAAGGAATCCAACAAAACATCAACAATCACAACTACCACAACAAGTACGTCCGTCAACGGCAACGATTCAGTACCACCGCCACTTCCGACGACAGCACCGCCTCTCATAACGGTGGTCAGAAAAGAGAGTCAATTCTAACAGCTCCCGAAACTTAAACGCGCAATTCTTTCCCTCCATCCTCTCACCCGGTTGTTAGTGAAAGTACTATGACGAATGGCTTACGTTATTTCACGAATAAGCAGAGACATGTTTTTTTGTTGTGTACTAATGTAATAGTATTTCGAAGGGGCTGTTATAAGAGCTGAGCGCTTTGAGTAGCTACACTCGACACACAAAGTATTAGATAACTACTTATCATGTGTAACAAAACCGATGACAGGTTTGCTTTAAACGGAAGACACTAAGCAGCAGCAGATCGCGTGAGAATATGGACGAAATCACAGAAGAAGAAGAAGATGTCACCAACTTTGCCTTTCCGCGCATTGTGGATCATACGACAGCAAAACAAAAGAATCAACTTAAGCAGAAGGTAACCACGTGTCTAATAGCCCGATTGAACTTTGTAATTGATAGCCATAGAAATACGATCCTTTGCTTAAGGCCCAATGTGTGTACGGATAGAAAACTCCGAAGCATTTTTTTAGAGTTTACATTCAAGATAAGTTTTAACATCGTCGAACGTGTATTTTCGCGTGTACACACGGTATGTATAACCGTTCAGAATATATATGAGCCAAACGATCATTTTAGATCCAATGTCTTAAAAATTGTTGAAGTTGATGAGAATTTCCAAATGCATATGCACAAGAATATTTCAACTAATTTGCCCTTGCTGGAGAAAAGGAACCGGCAACTTTATGATTTTTAATGTCCTTTTTGGAGTATATATGAAGAAAGAACGAGGAGCGAAGAACGCCTTAGTAAAAGTGGAAGTAAATGATAGATTTCCTAACAATAATAATAATAATAATGAAGATATCTTATACTTTTTCTTAGTGGTAACGTTCCATCATGCCAACCTGTTGATACCGACACATAACGGATTTTTTACAACCGTTGTATTTTTCGACAACGTTTCTTCCCAACGGTATAAATTACTGCACACACACACGTGTTCCGTCTTCGGTTCAATACGATTGATGTTATTGTTGCATACGAAGTAAAACAATCTATTCGGAATAGAGCACTATTAAATGCATATGTGGTATGGATAAAAACAATATTTTTTTACTACGTCTGTTAAATTGCTAGCGAAAGAAGAGAGAACGCAGCATTTTAAATCTTGCAGTTGGTTAAATCTTCTATTTTAAACAAAACAAAAATTATATGAATGATTGAATTATATATATGTATCTTTTTTTTTAGTTTTAAGCCAACCAGTACATTTACGAAAAGAATAACATTTGTCTATTTAACCGCACAGAGAGATGCGAAGTATTTGATGGGTAATTTGAGTGTGAATGTTCGCTGCGTGACTTCCGAAAATTATCAGCGATATCCGCGCAAGGTAAGTGTTATTTAAGAGACGTTGTTTTCTTTTTGGCTCTTTGCCGGCACGACCTGTATCCTAATGTCGCCCTATATCCTGTTTTGAATTCATCCTGTAGCCGATTCCCGAATTGATTCTTTATTCATTTGAAATTCAGTGTGGCCACTCAACCGGGAAATAGCCAAGAATTTTATTCATCCGGGGAAACCCGGGAATTTCTCCTAAAAATCTCTTTATCGGTCACAATGTACCATTGTACCAATGTACCAAGCGCATTTTCAAAACCTGTATTTTTTGTTTGTATATTATGTATTATCAATCTACCACGGGCCATCGCCAAACAATATCGACCCAATGTGTATGGAAAACATCATCAATTTCATCATCATATGGTACGCATTATTTGTACTTTTCATTCGCACTGGTGCAATAACTTTTCGTTCACCGATATTGGTTCTCGTGCATTACGGGTATGGTGTGCCTACACGTTCTACCTTGCACCCATGTTTTGTTCTACATCTCTCCTTAAGTTGTGGCAGTGGTGGAACATTTCGGTATCCATCCTTACCCCATGACAGAGTGTCCGTCTTTCGTGTCATGATGCTTTAACCACCAGAAAACAAAATGATTTATTTGTTGCAGATCATAGCAACCTCACTAGTTTCAAATGCACGTAGTGTGCTTTGGTACATTTTAGTTACATAATAAATTAGTCGACTTCTTCCGCTCATACGAGCAAGAAGCTTCCAACAAGCTATGGACCCAGTATTAATATGTAGTGGCATTGAAAAACATTGTAACCAAGGAAAAATTAAGAAAAATGGAACGATTGTGATTCGTAAAACTCAACGGAGGTAATTACAGTGTCTGCAAGACAAAGGTCAAATTCCTCTTCAGTCGAGAAAATTTGTGGGAGTTTGTAACTAGCGATAGACCAGGTAACAAGACGGCGAGTCCAACCATCGAAGCTACCGGAACAGTACGGAAGAATAGTGATCAGAAGGCGCGAGCAACGATAGGCCTTTTACTGAAAGATAACCAGCTGAATCTAATTAAGGGCTGCAAGACAGAGAAAACTAAGTGGGGGAAAAGCTGGGAAGACATTACGAAAAGGCCACATTCTTTTCAAAGGTGTCGATTTTGAAACGTCAGAAGATTACTAAAATCATAACGATTTCAAGGGGATTCTCTAAAGCTATCCCAGGAAGTATTGACTGTGAAGGGCACTCTGCAAAAAGGGCCCTGTATCTTTGGCACATTGCAGCACAGTTCCGCGAAAAGTCTAACACGTCCCAAGGAGCGATGGATAGTCCTGAACATGTTAGGAACCATGAACGAAGGATCTGTTGCCAAGCCAACCAGTATGCTGAGTGTTTCCACACTAAAGGATGCCCGTGAATCACGTTGATCGAATTCAAAGCGTCTGTTGATGCCAATGGATCCTGGATATCGAAATGTACAACAGAAGGAGGAGAGACTCATGCTTAGAAATGGCGAGTTGCGTTCTTCTGTACATTGAAAAGATCGGACATTGCCATCAGCGCCTCGTATCTGGATTAGGCGCCATGGAAAAAATGCGTTTGGGAGGTGTGAGAAGTCAATACCTAGAAACGATGAGTTTCAAAGCCGGATTGACAAATGCTCTTTAGCCGGATATTATCATTAGCATCCGTTGTAGTAATATTAGATCCACAACGCACGATAGAAAAATGGTCACACTTTCAGATGGGATGAGACATTGTTGAAATATTTAATAATTACTTGTATCCAGTGTTGCAGCGTTGTAGTGTCAATCTTTCCCGTATTGTCCGTCTTTACTTAACTTTTCCTAGGTATAGTTATCAAACCATACAATATGTTTACTTTTTTGGATGCTTTTTGTTTAGTTGACATCCATATAATGGCAACCGCTTTAGTTATGGCAAACGCCGACATAATTTTGAGTGTTTTGTAAGGCAAGGAGAAGAATGATGAATATTACTGTCAGAATACAATAGATCATCGTTTTTCCGTAGTTTTTCGAGATTTTCCCATGGAGAGCCTAATTTTTAGCTGAAACAAAGCTACGTGTGAGGAAAGCTTTCCAAAAAGTTGTAAGGAACTGTTCAGGAAGCCCATAAGTCAGAATATAGGTGTCCTACTTTAGGTGGCCACTACTGTAGGTCCGGATGTATGAAAATGTCGCGGCAAAATTTTTCAAAAAAGTTTGTGCAACAAATAACTTTTTAAAGGAGTAACGGGTCATGTCAGCCTATACAGGCTTTCGGGACTTATTGCTTGGCTCTGGTCATTACAATGCTTGAACCCAGAACGTTCATGTTGTTGATTCGTCTGAGTAAATGATAGTATCGATGATAAAAAAGGACTTGTATAGTAGGTTTTGAGTAGCCTCTGGGTTCGAGATCAATTCCAGGGACGGTAAGGTAAGAGGTTGCCATCAGTTCCAGGGCCAGTGTAGGTTCATGACTCATTCTAACACCTGTATGGGATTGGAATCGGTTCTAGCACCAATATGACTTCTGTAAAATTCCAGGATCGACATGGGTTGATTCTGAATTTGTTCCTCTAATTGTGTTCCTTGGAGTTAAAAGGCACCTGGAATTTAAGTTCCTTTTTTCAAAAATCCTTTGCACGCATATGAAAGTTATTAAATATCCCCCAAATTACCTATTTACTTACATACTTATCCGGCGCTACAACTGCTTTGCGTTCTTGGCCTGCCTCAAAAGTGTCCGTAATCGCTCACGGTCTCGCGCCTTCGTCTGCCTGCCAGTCCGTTATCCCAGCCTTCACGCCATCTTGCCACCTCAATTTGGGCCTGCCACGTCTCCTCTGTCCTTGTGGACGGCCTAAAAAGACTTTACGGGCTGGGTCGTCCGTTTCCATGCGTACAATATGGCCAGCCCACCGGAACCTGGCGAACCTACATCTCGTATAGCTCGTTATTATAACGGCTCCTCCATTGTCCTTTCACAAATACGAGGCAAAGTATCCTTCTGAACATCATCCTCTCGAACGCGGCTAAGAGGGTTTCGTCAGATATGGACAGTGTCGTAGGCCATGTCGCAGTGTCCATGTCTTATAGGCGTATGTGAGTACCGGTACTATCTTCTATTTGGCGTAACGTCCTACGCGGACATGCCGGCCTATACAGGCTTTCGAGACTTAATTCATTACCACGTAGCCGGATAGTCAATCCTTGCTACAGGAGGCGGTCCCGTGGTACAGTCGTCAACTCGAACGACTCAATAACATGCCCGTCATGGGTTCAAGCCTAGAAAAGATCGTCCCCCTGTAGCAAGGAGTACCGGTACTATATAGGTACTATATAGTCCTAGCTTTGTCTGTCGGGACAGGTTCTTTGAGGTGAACTGATTTTTCAGGCTATAAAATGACCGGTTCCTCCGGAGCCAGCATCCTTTGGCGCAACTCTGCTTCCATGCTATTGTCGTTGCTGACATTTGACCCAAGATAGGTGAATTCTGGGACGACTTCAAAAGTGCGTTCACCTATCTGTACGTCACGCCTACGTAGGTTTGGATTAGTGATGGGTCATCGGAATCGCACTCACGGCTCGGAATCGCTTCCGAGCATTGCTACTCCGGCGTTAAAGTCGATTCTGCCCGGATCTGTCGGAACCGTTGGAGCCGTCGGAGCCGTCCAGAGCCGTTCGGAGCAGTCGGAACTGTTGGAGCCGACACAGCCGGTTGGAGCCGTCGGAGTCGTTCGAATCTCACCGAGACAAGGTGGCGGACTCTCTTATCTGCTTTTCAGCATCGCTCTGGAAGGTGTCATGCGAAGCGCGGAGCTAGACAACGACATCTGTGGCACGTTCCTCTACCTGTCTTTCCAACTTATTGGCTTCTTGGATGACATTGACATCATCGGTAGGACAACAGCGAAGGTGTGTGAGGCGTATACCCGACCCAAACGCGAAGCAGCAAGAATTGGATTGAGAATCAATACGACGAAGACGAAGTGCCGGAGGCTCAGCCCTGTAATAGGGTCGTCCAACTGGGAGGCAGTGTATTAGTTGACGTCGACAATCTCGAGGTAGTAAAGGAGTTCTGCTATCTTGGGACGGTCGTCACTTCGGACATCGACATCAGCAAGGAATCGTGTATGATATGGGCTTCTCCGACTGCTGAGATCTAGAAGACTTCGAGACCGCACGAAATGTAGGATATACAGGTTATCTCCGATATACGCTATTAATGCGCATCGGAGACAATAGCGTATCTCGAATATTAGGGTAAGTCGAATTTCGAGGCTCTCAGTCAAATTACACATATTTTTTTGTACAATTTTGCTTAAAGTTGTAGTGCCCCTAAATTAGTTATTTGATTTGATTTCAACTGAAGATTGAATTTTGTAGCTACTGGTAATGGTTTTTGAAAGTCGTCTAAAAGGGAATTAATTTGTATTTGACATTTGATGTGTCTAATCAGTACAATCCGCTCAAATTAAGAAATATCGAGTATGGCGTATATCGGGGAATACCTGCATACCTGATTGATTCACCTGGTGGTCCTCTATGTACACGAGTCTTCGAACCATCTTTGGCGGTGTGTTCGAACATGGAGCTTGCTGAACAGTACGGCGAACCGTGCATCCTAATGATGGCGAAAAGGCTGGCAAGATACGATGGCCGGGGCTTGTTGTGTAGATGCCGGACTAGTGCCCTACTAAGAAGGTGTTCGACACGAAGCGCAGAGGAACACAGCAAGTTCGTTGGCTGCATCAAGATTCGGTACTTCTGGGATATCGGATGATATATGAATTCTAGGGACTGAGCATCCTAATGAATACTCTTTATGCACTACGAGGCTAAAAACAAATGACGAATAAATTTAAACCCATTTTCTCAATTTTTATCCCCGTAATGTAAGCTCACGAGAACACAGTTTTTATACATGTATAAACATTTATTTATGAAATTTTGTCCTTGTCTTCCTTGTTTGTCAGTGTTTTTCCTAGAACTTGAGTGGTTCGCGTACCGAGCCATCCGATTTTATCCAATAAAAACGTTGGAAGTTGGATTGGAAAATTATTCAACAGCTTGCTAAAGAATCATCAAACTAGATCTTTAAATACGTAGTCGTTTACTCTGTAAAACAGTATGTTGTCGGGTTGTTGTTTAGCTTTCGTTTTGAATGCTCCTTCTCTTCCTTCATCGGACCTTCCTCACACACTTATTTCCTTTCTTATATTAGTCAGTTTGTCCAATGACTTAAATAGTGCATGAAGTTGTTAGTTTCGACAAATAAATTAACATCCATTCGTGTCGGCGATTCATATCCCTCATAAACGATTGTCCCAAGTTCTACAAATGTATCAAGTTCTTACTGTTATCTTTCAACTTCGTTCCGCACATTCAATCATTTATTAGAACGTTTTGGCACTCAGGAACTACAGTAACGGAAATACTCAGGTGATAGTCAAAATCTTTTCTCTCAAGTCTAACAATGTGTACAATAAAAAAAAGCTTATAAAAGCAACGAAATCAAGCTATGATTACGAATTTACGTAGATTTTTAAAAGCAAATAATATTTGAGTTTTTTGTGCTCCAGGGGCTTCTTTATTATGGGACAATTAGTGACTTATTAAGAATGAATTTTATGTGATAAGTTTATTTGAAAACTCAATCCAATAAGAATGTCCCACAAGCCTGTAAAAAAGTTCACTTCCTATAAGAAAAAGTAACGAAGGTGTCCCAAAATTAGGTGAACCCCTGTAAACCCCTATAATGCTAGCTCTTCGTCTGGGTCTAACAACGTTTCAATCAACAGGAGCTCACATTTTCAAATCATAAAGAAGAAGAAGAAAAATAGAAAAGGATAATAAATGTTGTTTCTCGTTAACTTCGCCATATAATGCTATGAAATCTAACACCGCGTTTGAACACAAGACTGTCGATATTAATTTTGTCTTGCTTCTCTTACTGTCTCTCTAAACGAGCGCGTCCATTGTTCTTAACATTCAAATTTGCAACCATTTTTTCGCTGTACTTTTGTTATGTTGTTTTTGCTTTATTTTGGTATCATACTCTAATATTCGTTTGCCAGATATATTTCATAGCTATTCATATGAACTAAAGTTGTAGTCGGTTACTTCTGCGTTTCCTACCACTTACGGGCTGATTCACAACCCTGTCACTAGAGAAGCCCTGTGTTTGTAGTGATTTTATAATTATACTTTTCACGAATGCTAAATATATGTACTATATATGACACATGTTTGACATGCCGTGGGGGGTTCCGCGGGGATCCGAGGATCACTACTAAATTTGCTTTTTTTTCTATACATACGACCGAGCTGCTGCTGCCTCGCATTGATTAGCGATACTGTCTCTCACAATTCAAATGCTATTTTCCACCATCTCCTGGCGTAGTATTTGCTACTACGTTGAATCAGAATGCTTTTGTGTTTTGTCTGTGTGCGTATTTTCGTATTTTCATCTACTTTCGCTCGCTTTTACTGGCTCCTGTTCTAGATTCCCCGGCCCTCGCTTGGGCTAGTAAAATACATGCTGATATTTCTATATCAAATCATATTATATCATGATCATGCGTACTCATGGTTCGCATTACATATAAATTTAAATATAATCGGTTGCTCTCAGCATATTTTATACATTTAGTGTGTCTGTGTTAATCTTATGTGCTACACTTCTAGGTTAGTATCTTTTTTGTTATATTATGTTCCTTCCGTACATATTCCACGTTAATGTTAATAATAAAAGATGGTGTACGGGCTATTCCAACATCCACATCTTGTTTTTTCCCCCATTCTTCCGCCTTGCAGTACAAACATGTCCACCATATTACGCGGAGTTTTCAGGGATTCTGATAAATTTGGGACATTTTGTTGACCTTTTCTTTTGGTAAATGGACTATACCGTACCCTTTTGGGGCAGGCTCATTTGAAATCCGAGTGGAATTTCTCATGCACTGGATTTACAAGACCCGTCGTATTATGTTCACTTCCCAGAAGAAAAGATCCAAAAGAAATGTCCCAAAATTACCAGAGCCCTCGAAAATCCCTGTAATGCCATGCTATGCTCCAAAGACTTTTTTGGACATCGGATGTGGCAAAAACATACATGCAAATATGCAGTGTATTGTATTTGAAATCAATTAAAATATCGATTGAAATCATCTGTAACGTCAAAATTCATTCCGCTTGCTCACACGTAAACAATACATATGGCACTTGTAAGAATAAGCTTTCAACTGAGTATGATTATGAAACACGAAAGTTGAGCAAGGGAACAACAGTGTGTACGTGTTCATATAATAGTGTGTGTTGTGCAGCAAGGAGAACTTTTCAAAACACTTTTCACTAACGTTTCCCATTTTTTTTTTGTTTTGCCAATTGGAATGACATTCATGCTTTTTATGATGTATCGTACTTAAAAATGTCAATTCCTTTATTTTTTTCTGTTAAATTCGATCTTTGACGAACACACGCTATATATATAACACGATACAGCGGATCTATTTGTTTGTGACATTACATTACCATAGCAATCCGATGTATGTATGATCTACGCGTATTGTTTGTAAATCTCAACGATAGTTAGAGATCAACCTGTGTTGTTGTCCTGCGTGCATCGTCGTATTTTTGTAACATTTAAACTGATATTTTTACGTCATGTTTTACATTTTTGTTGTGTAAGGAAGTTTCGCTTCATTTGCACACAATCCTTTCAATGTACACGTTATTTTATTTTTATAATGTTAGCGCATGTTTTCTTTTTTGTGTCGTGTTTTCTACTGTTCATTTAGCTTCTTTAGTATTATTTTTTCATCGCTACATTTAATTATTTAGGCCATTTACGCATTCCACTCTACGTTGTTTTAACTGATTTCTGGGTACCAGATTGTTAAACTGTTTGAGCTGCTTAAACTGTGTTTGTGTTTGCTAACTTCTTTTAAATGTTTCGTTTTTTTGTCATAGATATTTTTATCTTAGTTTTTTTTTCGTTTACACTTAATCTTTACTATTTAGCCTCAGGTCACACCACACTGTGTAACTAAAATAATCAAATTTATTGTTTTTTAATGACTAGATTAAAATGACGATCCAACGGATATTCGCAAACAAAAGTTTGAAATGGTCACAATTCGCTTTTAAAAGCGCATAGTCAAATCAATGAGTCTCGCGAGAGTGCACCTCCCAAACTCATACAAGTTATACAAACGTTACTTTTTAGCGTACGCATCATTCAAAAGACATATTTATGTTTTTGTTCCTTCGTTTAACGTTTCTACTATCCATTCACATTAACGTTCAAAAGCTTTAAATTCGTTGCAGTAATCTGTATTCCGGAATCCTCATATTGCCATGAATAATGTTACAATTACAAGAAATGATACATTATCGCTTATCAAACTATTTTTTTAAAATAACATTCATAAAATCATTTCTTGCCAACCACTCTTTTTTTCGCAAATACTGTACCGAACAAAGAAAATTTACCAAATAACTATGGGATTATAGAAGGTTTTTTTTAACGAATAAAATATTATAAAACAAGATCGACCTTATCACTGTAGGAATTACTTTGATAGTTATGCCGAATAAAATCTATACCATCTTTGCTTCATGATTTTCACATCTTCTCATAATAATAACATTGATGATAATAATCCGCATTCAAAAAGAAATCATCAAATATAATAAAACATCAAATAAATCGTTCAAGTTGTTAGACGCTAGTGATTTTTTTTAAATATCGCACATACACATAATATTTTTTAAATAAAATCACGGTTCCTTTTGCAAGTTGTATGTGTAAATTATGCATTCGAAAGATATTTTTCCTGGGTATTGATTTTTGTATTATAATTAGGTAGAAACTCGGGGAACTCAATCAAGAAGTCTGAAATGAAACCAAAAAAAATCTATTATTATAAGCACAACAAAAATATTTAATATTGATTGGTTGAGTTCATCAGGGTTTCATTGATAATGTATTTATAATTTAGAAATTTTAAATAAACATTCATTTAGAGTCAAATTCTACAATAATGTTCGTATAGTTTCACTTGAAAAGCCAAATTGTTAAACCAAGAATAAAAATGTGTGATAGTTCTATGAAGTGTATGAACCATCAAGACCCACCGTCTCGATATCAAAGAGGCGTATGCGGCTCGCAAGTCGCACTTTGACGATCGCTGATTTTGATAATTATGGCTCTTCCGTGAAACTATCTTCATCATTAAAATTAAATAAATTTTCCGATGATCATGAACTTTTTAAGATTCATAGATATTCAAAACTTTAAGGCCGGGCTACATTGATCGTACTCGCAAGCGTAATTTTGATTTTCACTAGCGCATCTGGCGGCGACCAGCGCAAGCTAGATGTGGGTATAATTTAAGTGCCAAAATTATTCATACTTGGTGTCTCATCAAGTTTCGACCAGGCTACCTGTTTGCCGTAGGAAATGTTGATAAAAGTCCATAAATTGCAACAAAGTAGGCCGTTAATTGTTGTTGTTGGACAAATCGTCATTCATACAAAGCACTGGGCCACATTTTTCCCCATCTTCCAATCTCTATCCATCATTGGGTAAAATTATAGCCTCCTCGACCCAAAACGTTTTTGACAGATAAATTATACCAACATGTAGCTTCAACCCGCCACCGCTAGATGGCGTACGCGTTCACAAAAATTACACTCAGGAGTACGATCAATGTAGCCCGGCCTTAAAATATTGACAACCTTCAACAAAACAATTACTGGTTAAGCTGGATACTTTTGAAGCGGTATGGCAATTACTGTACCAAATTACGCAAAATTTGCGACCGTTGTCTTGATACAATTTATGTTCGCTTTATAATTAATTTAATGTAAGACATTAATACCGTTTTTCTGTAAATACAAAAAAATGGTTTTGAATTTTGCTATTTTTTAACCAAATCGCTATTTTTATAAACCAAATTTAGCCGATACAATGCGGCAAAATATGTTTTTCAATTTTCAACACACAGCAGGCTAGAGCTGTCATTACAGGGTTTCGAATCATATAAAGCAATAGTTCAACCACTTAGGGGAATGTTGCAAATCGGTAGGAGCATATTGCATGCAAGCTGTGGATGTTTGCAATCACTTAGGGGAGTTTTGCAATCGATTAGGGGAATGTTGCAAGCGTACTGTGGAGCTGTCATCAGACTGTGGGTGCCGCTGTAAATACCTTAAAATATTTTCGTCAATCTTACTAACTTATCATGTTTAATTATGGCTCCGCAGCAGGATTTATTTAGTTTATCATGTGTACAGCAGAATCCCACACGAAAACAATTCCAAACGGTGTTTTTAAATAAACATCATCGGTATTACTTCGTAGCTTTTTACACCGGCACCCACAGTCTGCTGACAGCTCCACAGTACGCTTGCAACATTCCCCTAATCGATTGCAAAACTCCCCTAAGTGATTGCAAACATCCACAGCTTGCTTGCAACATTCCCCTACCGATTTGCAACATTCCCCTAAGTGGTTGAACTATTCCCTTATATGATTCGAAACCCTGTAATGCCAATACTGTGCAAACGCAAGCTGCTATGTCGAAGCCTTAATCAGAGTGATCAGGAATACCGATATACATATCTAGGGTTTGAAGGAAAAATCTCAATTTTATTAGTCATTGAACTATAAACACCGACAAACCGACTTGATACTGGCGTTACTGAAGTGTCCCACACGAAAGTACTGTCATTTGCAATTGAAGCAATCACTTCTGTCAAAGTAAGCTCTGTTCACTGCTGCTTCGATGTAAACAACTTTTCTAAATACAAATAGCGAAGGAAGTGTGAGGCAAGATTTTGTGATAATTATTGGACAAAACACCCAAGAAAATCATTTTATAAGATTCCAAATCACTGCAGAAGATGTGAGAAGTAAATAAAACAATGCGCATTGGAATTTGCGGAGAAAAACAAAAAGAGGTTCAGCAGTTTCTCGTCTGTGTCAGAATAGTAAGCGATTCATTATAGAGATGACGCTAGTGTGTAACGTATTTTCATTTGAAATAACGAGACAACTTTTGATGCTCATTTTGTTCGAAGTGTCACGTCGGTTTTTCGGTGCTATAAAACTCAGCCAAATAATCAAATCAATCGAAATAATACAGCGAAAATCAAATGACAACACGTACGATAAAATCGCATCCTATGGAGCCCTGCAGCGGCCCTAAGCGGTCGAGTGGAGCCCCGAGAAAAAGAACTTGCCACCACTGAGAAGTGGTAAAAATATGCTCCTTAGTCCTTCTTTGGCTTAGAATTTCTAGTACAATTTTCAGATCGACACTTCAGAAAGACCTTCATTTGTGTAACCGCTGAACCAAATGTAATCCATCCATCCTAGATAAAGGATGCATATTCTCGTGAGATGGAACTTTCATTTTGCGCATTAGCATCCCCCTCCCTGCCCCGCCCCCTCGCTTAACACTTCTTTTTAACTGAGTTTCGAGTTTTAACCTGCTGAAAACTACAGATAAAATGTTAGTACTCCTACCGAAATCTGCCAATATAATCTGGCCACACTGGCCCTAATGTTGTTCCACGTTTTGCTCTCACTGCTTGACAGCTAAACGATATATTCTGCGCTCTATAGCTATGCTCTTTTTTCTCGTTCTATATTGCGTGAGAGTGAACGAGAGCAATGATAACACCGTATGCCGACCCGTCGAATGTAGCGGTATGCAGGAAAGATGGCATTAGTATGAACGAGAAAAAGCAAAGAAGAAGCGAGAAAGAATCAGACTCGGACCATTCCTAACTTTTCCTTCCCACTAAGTGCGGTGTCAGTGGAGTTAGTTTTGCAAATCATTTGCACGGAAAGCAAAATTCGGTACACTTCCGTTGGGCTGACGGATTGTTGAAATATTTAGGTGCTTAACTAGTGCACCGTCTTTTGCCAATCGTGTGAAAAACCGACATCTGGCCTTCCGGCGTTTAACAAACTTCCCTCACTGCACTTGTCGTTGCTGATCGTTGTGTAGCGAAACAACAGAGCACGTACAATTGGAGAGTAGATCTAGTTTGCTCGCCGCAATCGTTCATTTGCTGTTTCAATTCCCATACACTTCAGCGTGTACACAGGAGAAACACAGTTTGCTTGGACGTTAAAGTGTTGTGCAAAAGCCATTTGTAACCATCATGCAGCTGCTTTCCGGACTGGTGAAAACAACCGTTCCCAACTATTTGTCTGGTTTGCCAATACCGGACACTTTCGGAGGATGGTTCCGACTAGGATGTAAGTACTATTTTAGGTAATATACCTGCACACGGCGTATTTTAACCCACCCTGCAACTGATTCACGGCATCATGATCCAATGTTGCCACACGAACACAGTTATTAGACCGTTCATGCGTATCTTATTGCCTCCGATGGATGCAACGTTGAAAGAGAGAAAGGCGGAGTGGAACGAAGACAACCGCGACACGAGAGTAAAACGGGGTCCTTCACCCGCCGAGAAGGCACCATTTTTTAAAACATGCCAGCACATTGTTATCGGCTAGATTAGAAAACGAGAACCGTGGGCTTCTAAGCTAACATGAAAGCCTGCTCGTTATGTAAGATTTGTTTGCAGTCACACATACAGATAATTCCCACGACAAGACGCGCGGCAGCATTTGTGTTGGACTGGATGTGTCTGCTTGCATAGATTTTCCTTCTGAGTAAAACTATACTTTCAGCACACAATTGTAGCTCCAATTTTAACGGCGGAAATATAATGCGACATTTTGTATGTTTCCGTTGATTGCAGTTAAGGATTGGCTGTCGCTCGTACCACCGACAGCGGCCGTGGCTGGAGTCGTGTATATGTCGTACTTGGCCTTCTGCCCCGAAGCCCGTCCGAAACCCTCGCAAAAGGCAAACAACAAGATTCGATTGGAGGAAGCAAAGGTTGTAGACATGATCGATATTGAGGATATTGCCGAAAAAGCAGCCTTCTGTCGATGCTGGAAATCGAACAACGTAAGTGTTTGTCCCACCATCACACGACATCTTGTGCAAATGCAGCAAAGCATGCATTTTCTAGCTGACAGGCAGATAACTGATATCTTTTTGCTTCTTTAATCCCATTTCCAGTGGCCGTACTGCGATGGATCACATGGTGCCCATAACAAGGAATGTGGCGACAACCTCGGTCCAGTGATAGTTCAACGGAAGAAGAACTAATTTTCAGCAAAAAGTGCATCATCGCTCGCCAGCTCCATCGTCCGGCGATTTGGCATATACCAGTGTTACTTTTCATGTTCAATTCATCCGTTCAAGTCCCTTCCATTTAATCGAAACGTGCTGCCCTCAACGGTCTCAAATAAATTGAGCATATAGAAGTGCATTTTAGTGGGAAATTGATGCATTCAATTGTAGCTTCTATAGAAAATTGAGTTCGAAACAGCTAATACCTGTTGTTACAACAAGTAACGTTTCACAAGTTAATAAAAAGTAGGTACCGGGTATCAAAAATCTCCAACATGCTTTATAATTCTACTTTCAAACGCATCCCCTCTATTCGCATATGATCTTTCTTTGTTTTCATTCGAATAAAACTGTTTTATTTTTCAAAAACAGAAAGTCTGATAACTGTTGTAAATTTGTCCGAAACTCTAGTTCAAACGGAATCGTTTCCCAATCACAGATAAAATATAGTTTGAGTTCCAACATGTTACATGTTTAGTTTTTAAAACAAGAGTAAATCTACTTACCGAAATTGTAACTACTTGTAGCAATTCCATCATATCCCAATCGAAAGTCTCGTGCAAGCACAATAATATGTGGTTCTCCAGCAAACTATCACTTCAAATGTAGGTGTATCGCAATTTAAAAATTCCATCCAATAAATACTGTCGTTCATTGCGCGTCTGCTTTTGCCACTATTGTCACATTTCTTCTTGTTTTCACTGTTTCCAGAAAGGGAAAAGACAACTAGTCGTTCGTGCACGCCGTAAAACATGTAAAACACAACACTAAAGGAGACCGACTCGAGAGCATTTCCATTCGCACACACAATTTCAGTTAACAGTTTATGAAACAATAACGAAGTATTTTGTTTGTTTATCGGTCGCGGTTCGTTTTGATGAATAGAGTGTTCATAAATACCGCATTGCCGTTACATTCTGCACTGAGCGCTAATTTGACGTCCACGCTGTCGTATGCTTTGTGTATTCCTTTTTTGTTTTTTGTTTGTTTAATAAGCAATAACATTAAAGCTTTATTTTAATCACATTGATTGAATTTGTTTTGTGTTTTTGTGTGTGTGTTTTTTTTTTCTTCTCGTATGTGCATTTCGTTTACTTTTTATGCTATTTTAAATGTGATTTCCATCCGTGGCGTGGTTTTGGTTTGGGAGGGGGGTGGTTTCACAACATTAAACACAATATCGACGGCTAGGCCGAAAAGGATAACGACGGGTACGGCGCGATCCACAATCTATACGCATGGAAAGCACTACACACGCAATGCTCGCGGCAAAGAGCGATCGTTTTGCTAGCAAATCACATTTGTCGGTATGGCGAATGAAGCTTGAGGTACTGTATGACGAGACTTGGACCCCCACTGACTACCTCTGGTGGAAGGGCCGACAGCGGACAGTTTTCGATGCTCATAATCGCAAGATTCTGGCACAGGGCCAGCTCGTACGGTAGCTTAATTAGCGATGGATTATCGTTAATATAGAGCGATTCCAGGTTCTCCAGCGTGCCGATCTCCTCCGGCAGGAACTGCAGATTGTTTTCCCCGACCGACAGGTACGTCAGGTTTGTCAGATGACCGATTGTGCGTGGTAGTGCGCTCAGCTGGTTCGACTGCAGTATCAACTTCTGCAAATCGTGCAACAGCCCGATCTCCGACGGCAGCGACTCTAGCCGATTTTCTTCGAGATCGAGCACGCGCAACTTCTTCAGATTGCCTATCGTGTTTGGTATTCGCTTCAGCAGGTTGTTCGATAGAATGAGAATCTCCAGGTTTTGCAGGCAGTGTATGTCGTCCGGAAGCTTCGTCAGCGAGTTGGTACCGAAGTTTAGCTCCACCATCTGGGTCCAGGTACCGATGTCGAGCGGTAGCGAAGTCAGCGCGTTCTCCTTCATGTTCAGCTTAGTTAGTCCTTTGGCACGGGAAAATATTCCATACTGTATCTTGTCGATCTGATTGTGCTCCAGATTGATGCTTGTCACGTTCGTAAACTGGGCTGGGCCGCCAGATGGATAGCTGTGGAACGCATTGCGCGATAGAGTGATTGTGGTCAAGTTGCTTAAGCTAGCTAGCAACCCATCCGGCAGCTGGCTGATGCCGTTCCCCTCCACGTTGAACTCATCCATATGCGTGCAGTTTTTCAGTGACACTGGAATTGACGTCAGCTGGTTGTAGCGCAACCCGAGTCGCATCAGGTTCGACAAATTACCTATCGATTCCGGTATGTCCAGTAGATCGTTATGCTGCAGATCCAGTGCAGTTAGGTTAACGCAATTGCCAATCGCTTCGGGCAGATGCTTCAGGTGATTGTGCGAAAGGTCCAATGTCGTCAGATTCACTAGATGACCGATTGCTGCTGGTAGCTCGTGAATCTTGTTCTCTCTCAAGCTAAGCATCGTCAAGCTGCTTAGATTCTTCAGATTGTCTCCTACGACACGGATTCGGTTGAAGCGCAGATAGAGTGTAGTTAATGTGTGCAGCTTGTAAATCACATCCGGTATATCCGACAGCTTATTATGCCGCAAATCGAGCACTTTCAGTTGCTTTAAATTTTGCAGCGAGTCAGGTAGCGACGTAAGGGAATTCTCGTTCAGCGCCAACGTTTTCAGATTCGCCAGACATCCAATCTCCGGGGGCAGCGAGGAGATCTTGTTTCCGTACAGATAGAACTCGACCAAGCTCGTGCAGTCTTTAACCGAGGCCGGTATGACCGTGATGGAGGATTTGCTCAAATCCAGCCGCTGAATGTTCTCCTCCTTGCAGCGCTGGAATTCTTTGATGACGTCCACATCGGCTTGTATCGCTTTTCCCTTCTTGGTGGTCGGTTTCGGTTTGTTCGATTCCGGGTGCTTCACCGTCACAACCTTTGGGCGAATAATTTCCGCAGGCATCTCGCTGCCCGATCCTCCACTGCCGCTACCGTACCCTCCGCTACCTGTTGCCGCACTAACGCTGGCGCTGTTTGCACTGCTACCTCCGGCACCAACACTGCCGCCTCCGACGGCCGAGTAGGAGCCTCCGCTACCGCCGCTGCTGCCAGAAGTGTTCGCTGAGGTGCCGGTACCGCCTCCACCGGAGCTGCTCAAATTCATGCCGCGCGTTCCACTCAACAGCACAATGCAATATGATCCCGGTTTTCAGTCGTTTTAGAATGCAAACGAAACGCAACCGCCGTCACCGCCGTACGCACGGACAGATTTAGAGTCAGACGAACAGCTGATTTGATCCACTTAACCAGAGTCACTTCAAAACTTGTCGGAACTGGTTTCGGCAAATGTAAATTGTGCAGCTCACAACACCATCAAATCCTATTGAGAGGAGAACAAATGGTTAGTAACGTAGCATTTCTCGTCGGATGTGACACGCTTGTGAGCTACACGAACGAGCCTGGGCTCTAGTAGTACGCAAGCCATGCACGACGTTCTCCCACACTCAATCGCGTTAGGAGGCAGGATGTAGGGACGTTGTGCTTTGCATTTTTGCCAGACGTAAGCGTATCATCCCGTGTCCCATCCCACAATCGCGAAAATCCTTGACGATTTCTTGTGCGCTGGCTTGCGCTAAAGCAGGGGAGCCGCCGCGTCAGAGAATGAGAGAGATTTGGAGAGTGAGGAAAACGCAGCAAGAGTCGGCAGTGAAAATCGCAGAGCAAATACGGGTCGTAATTTTAAATGCACCCTTCAAGCGAAGGCTACTGCAATGAGAGCGTGGCGGCTGGGAATAGCAGGGAAGAGAACGACTGAGCTAGGAAGGCTCTGTACGGTCGACAATTAAGTACACAACACACAATAAAAGGACGACCCCAGGGATTGTGTAAATATAAGCAGGCGACTAACACAAACAAGGACGCATCCCACAATCCAGCTAAATTGTGTGTCGTTCGCTGTGAACGTACCAAACCAACATGACTCAGAGAAGCCCCTGGGATGTGAAGGATGGGATTAGTTTACACATCCTGTCCCGGAGAGAAAGATCTCTGGCTAACGGAGCCCCCCAAACCAATAGATTGCTTCCGTTTTGGCATGAAATTGTGGTCTACAACTTAAAACCACAACCTGGCTTCATGGGGTGGAAAAAGCACATTAAGGCTGTGGTTTTTTATTTGTCTCTTCATATTTCAGACCACCATCGAATGTATTTTGTTTTTGTTTATGCACTTTCTATTGTGATGCTGCTGTTCGTGTTCCACTGCGAATAGGCACACAAAAAGTAATGTAAACCAATCCTTTCGATGCAAAGGATACGGGCTGCTGCTCACCACCACTGCTCACAAATCCGTACGGACAAAATTAGGGAATTATGTTCAACGAACAAGGGTAGTCTTACACCTGTGTTCGGCACGAACCCAGTTCGATTAATTCTCAAACAGCAGCATCATCGCACCCAACATCAGGAGCATATTGCTCGCACCTACTTCATGCATTGGATATGGACGACACTTCTCTTCAATTTCTCTCGCCAACATTTGTCAACAGCGTTCTAAAATACATGCCCCGTATGCGTGACATTGAACCTTTCCCGCATTCAGCGCACTGCTATGTACCATCAAATCATGGTTGGCACTGGAATGTGCATAGCTACTCAGTTTCGTGAGCAGCTAATTAAACACGGACAGGAAGTACACACTGCACACCCAACAACATAGTGGAACAATGCTGCAAAAAGGGTGTAAAATTTCCTTTTTAGACCTTGCGCGCACTTGACAATCACACGCAGCGCAGCGGAGGTTTCGTGTGGAGCATATCTTCTTCACTTGCCACCCAAATTGATAGGCAAATAGCAAAAACAGGCAACACGAGAAGGGGAAGCGCCCATTACCGCACGAACCGAATTACTATCCTAGTGGGTGTAGCTACATCGGGGCAGGTCTCCGCTACGATTCTGCCTTGCACACACAACCTGCCTCGCATTACACCGAAATATAAACCCAATTTTCCTCATTTGCGAACACTACCTACGGCGACGATTCTATTGCGACGGTGATTCAGCACCACACACAAATGTTCCTGCGGCACACACAATTATCATTGGACTGGTACAGAATTGGCAGGTGCGGATAAGGTCGGAACGCGAATTCTCGTCACTTTTTCGCTGATGATGCTTTCCTACGTTTTGAAAATTGGGCCTGCTGTCAAAGGAGAATCTTCTCACTGAGCGGATTCTGGTTCGTATTTACTCAGCCGCGGTACAGCCATAAACTCACTCTCACTCAACACACACGCACACACACTGAAGCACAGCAAAGATGATATTCCGTGAGCATGAATTTGACCGTGCTTCTCCAGGAAACTGTTTTTCTTTCCTTTTCGTATTGTAAAAGTCATCTCAACTAGCACAGCACAGTTGAGGCGGACGAGAGAAATATTGAGCCGTAGCAAATTTTGCTGTTTTGTATATTTTCTTACCCCGATGCTAGAGACGGCGCCAGAGAGTGATAACGGCATCGTAATTGAATGTTTATGGAGAAAAACAGCACTGACAGCAAGAACACAAACATTGAGAAACAAAGAGAGCCAGTCGTTTGCACAAAACATTCCGTGTGTGGGACTCACTTTTAGTTGAAAACAGAACTATTAATTGTAACACTTGAAAATTACATACAAAAGGAGGATAGAGGGGAAAATGTATATTTTGTACAAACGATTTAAATTTGCTGATTCGAAGTGGATCCTTTCAACTACGAACAGACATGCTGCAATAAGAATTGAAACGCACATTATAAAACAGATGTGGGTTTTCGCTGTTTCTACACGACAGTTGTTTGTGAAAGTCCCACAAAACAGCACGTAGAAAGTTAGATCAGATTTTTTCAATTTTTTTTATATGAAGTTTCTATGAACATTTCCCCAAAAAAAAAACATGTCGTGTGAAAACAGTGTCTGCTCGATAACGCGTCAATTTCTTTGGCCAAAAATTGATTTTTGCAAACGCGATTGTCGCACTGTCGTGTAGATGGGGTGTCAAATCGATGCATTCGAAAGTTCGCTTTCTATCAAACCTTTTGCTAATCATGTTCGCTAGCGGCATTTGCAAGTTGTGTCGTTTGATTTAGTTCAATATGAATGCTGTATGCTGTCCAAAGTAAAAATAAGTTAATTTTAATTTACACACGCTTCTCCTCACAATATGCAACAAAGCTTGATGTGTTCTAATAAAGAATAATTGTGCTACACCAGACAAACTTATGGTCCAGTGTGGTCACCGTGCAATGTCAAAACAAAATAGACAGATCATTTCCATACGTCTGTGGTCCTGGCTCATGATTTTTTCGTTGTCGTTGCGTGCGTATCAACCGAGATCGGGGTGCAGTTGCCGTCAACGTAGCAAATCCCTTCTGCCCCTTCTGTGGGCTTAGCTGAGTCGAAGGGAGAAAGGGTCACTCTTTGTGGTAGCTACGGCATCGGATCGCCATTGGAGACTACTTGCTGTTTTGTAGCCACAATTACTGGTACGTTTGGCAAAGGTAGAAAACGGAATTCCCATTTTCCTCGCCGTATGGTTTCACGATTTCTTTCTGCTGTACTGTGGAGTTTGTCTTAACTGTGTAGGAGTTAGGTAGTTTATTAATATGTGTTGTGTTTGTATTAGTTTGCACTATGTAGCAAGACACCAAAAAAAAACCCCCTGAACATTGCGTTAAGCAACATGAACTTTTAACTGGTGGGGGATGTGTTTTGGGGCCATACATTAGTGGCAGTTTTCTCTTGCAGTTCAACGTCATACAGAGCCAGAGAGAGAGCATAATTGTTCGATGTAATTTCATTCATTTCCGCTTGAAGCTAGTCGTTCCAATAACAGTAAGAAAAATGGTGCATGTGCTATGAACGTGTTCGTGCGAAGAAAAACAATGCTAACCCAAGGCAAAGCTTATCAAAACGTGCCTTCCAATATTTTTTTATCGGTTTAACGCACTGTACTCGCTAGTCATCGAAACTTGATCCCGTAGGCCCTCATTCAACGAAAAAAAAAGTTGTTGTGCAATCACATGATACACCGATGAATCGGAAAGCATTAGAAAGACAATTCCTTCCCTCTGATAAGCAACGCTTTATCATGGAAAGTTCAAACGAATGTTAAACCTGCCGAACATATTTGTAAAGGATTTGCACAGCTCTGTGTCTTTAATTCTAGGACAGTGAAGAAAACGGGCGGCCAGGAAAAAGGTGAGGCAGTTTATTGATTTTTCCTTCGCCGTCGCATTACCTGACTAACTCGCGGTCGTGAGCGTATGTGTGTGTGCGTGTGGTTCGACTTTTGTGTTCAGTTTAAAGGGAGCGGGCTTTGTGTTTAGCGATATATCAAAGCTCTACGGTAATATTTATCGAGCTGTCGGTTCTTCTAATGCAGCGTATTTGGAGTTTCGAATTGCAAAACAAAATCGTCATAGCAGCACATGTGTTCGATTTGTGTTACAAGTGCAGGTTGTTGAGAGAGTTGATAAGGGAAGGAAGTCAGCGCAGTTTGCGGTGTGTGTGAGATAGAGTGAAGTCCAAGGTGATCGAGCTGCGGTAAGCGAACGCACATCCGGAGCATTTGTGTCATTGGCACCGATAAAGTTGTGTTTTTTTAAACGAAAAAAAGTATATCTGTTTTTGATTGATCGCCTAACAGTAAGACGCTCTTATAAGGACGTTATATTCGATCGAAGGACGCTCTTTAAGGTGTTATATTCGATCGAAGAGTTGACTTTCTAATTTGCGTAGTGCCTGACCCTGTGTTTGCTGTGGCATCTCACAAAGTCAAATAATTGACGTCGAGAACACTTTCGGTTATTGATGTTTGGAGTTCATCGTGTCTTTTACAGAACAACATGTGATAATTATCGTGTTTGGTCGATAATTATCAGTCGTTACATTCACCACCCTTCTACACACCGGGCGGACTATGTTTTCCGTGTTTGAATATCAATAAATTAGAACTTTTAGAAATACCATTTAAACCATGTGCTCTAACCATTTAAATCATTTAAACTTTATTTTCAGAATCAACACAACTCTAACACAATGTCTTCACTGCGTTACGAAATGAACGATGGCATTGAGGGTGGCATCCAGCAGCAGCCAGCATCGAGCAGCGGTCTCAAAAGTGCCCTGAACGCGGCGCCCGGTGACCAGCTGTTCAATAACATGATGGAGGCTGACTTCAGCATAAGAAAGCGGCGTGTTTGGGCCCCCGAGGAGGTTTCCCTCGCTTCCGAAGACATCGACCTGCTCGATGATGACGACGATCTGGAGGAGGAGGAAGACGATGGGGTCGGTTGTCCGCTGCCCTCAACGCCGGAGGATAACCAGCTGCTCGAGGCAGAAATGACTGAGGTGCTGAAGGCGGGCGTGCTTTCCGACGAGATCGATCTGGGTGCATTGGCGCACAATGCGGCCGAGCAGGCGGAAGAGTTTGTGCGCAAGGTGTGGGAAGCTTCCTGGAAGGTTTGCCACTTCAAGAACCTGCCGGCCTGGCTGCAGGATAACGATTTCCTCCATAAAGGCCACCGGCCTCCGTTGCCTTCGTTCAGCGCTTGCTTCAAGTCCATCTTTCGCATACACACCGAAACCGGCAACATATGGACTCATCTGTTGGGTTGCGTCATGTTCATCGGCGTGGCGGCCTACTTCCTTACGCGCCCCTCGTTCGAAATTCAGCTACAGGAGAAGCTCATCTTCCTCACATTCTTCATCGGCGCAATCATCTGTCTAGGATTTTCGTTTGCGTTCCACACGCTGTGCTGCCACTCGGAAATGGTGGGAAAGCTTTTCTCAAAGTAAGACCACATTTCGACCCGTTGCGACTGCGTGGATTGAAGAGAAGTTGTGACATTGTTTAATTTGTTTCCGTTCTGCTAAATAGGCTTGACTATTGTGGCATCGCTCTGCTCATCATGGGTTCGTTCGTTCCTTGGCTTTACTATGGTTTCTACTGTCACTATAAGCATAAGCTGATTTACCTGACTGTGGTGATCGTGCTTGGAATTACTTCGATCATTACCTCCCTGTGGGACAAGTTTTCGCAGCCAAATCTGAGACCGCTCCGTGCAGGTGAGTATGATTGGCGCCACAATTAGTAATGGAGCAGCGTGCACCGTACATCATTAACCGCTTGACTTTTGTTTGCATTCCCAGGAGTCTTTATGAGTTTTGGGCTGTCCGGAATTATTCCAGCTATTCATTACGTGCTTATGGAAGGATGGTTTAGCAAAATTTCCCAGGCAAGTCTGGGTTGGCTTATCCTGATGGGCTTACTGTACATTCTCGGCGCTCTTTTCTATGCCCTGCGCGTTCCGGAACGGTGGTTCCCGGGCAAGTGCGACATTTGGGTAAATATACGATTGGGAGAAGCGAAAAAAAATCATCATTGCACATCCCATACTAATCCCAATCACCTGCTTGTTTTGCAGTTCCAATCGCATCAGATCTTCCACGTGCTTGTACTTGTGGCCGCGTTCGTGCACTATCATGGCATCAGCGAAATGGCAATGTATCGAGTAACTGTCGGTGAGTGCGACATTCCTCATCAGCATCCTGCTATTAGCTTCTAAATGGGAAATGATGGCAAGCGAATGCGCGTGCTACACGAGCCCACGAGCTGATTCCCAAATGTTGATGAAAGCGCGTTGTACATCACACACATACACACACCCGCAAAGATACACTCAGTATGTAACATCTCAGTGAAGAAGCAGCCCAAATCACAGCGCGGGGAATCGGATTTGTCGGACTATTAGCTGGTGAGAGAATAATACACAACAGCCAGCGACCTGGATAATTTATTATAGCGTTGTATCGGGGATAATGTTTAATTGCAATATTTGATTTCTTATTTCAATTACTCTTGTTTTCAATATTTGTTACAGTCGCAATGTTTCAGGTATGCTTGTTTTTGGATATGCGTTTTTAATCCATATTATATATGTTGAACCATCAATCTATTATTAAGAACCCTGAATGACAGCAACATAGGTTTACGATTGGATGTTCTTGATGGATGCGCAACATTAGCAGGTAGTTCAAAACCAAATTATAGACTATTCATTCAGATGCGTGTGGCATTGCTGCCCGAACGATCACACAAAATCGTACGTATTCACGAATCCAAACCCATAGTACTTCATAAACAGCCTGAAAAAGCACATCGCCATTGGCTTTGCATGGTCCATACACTGCACTGAGAGGATGGAACCGGTTGAAATGGCTGCATGGTGATAAATGCAGCCACAGGCAATATGTGCTAATCGTTTCCGAAATTATGAGTATTAAGTTGCACACGCATACAGAGATAGTTCAGATTTAATGTTAAGGGGTAGCGCATATTGGGTACCAACGTAATACACACGTAAAAAACACCTTTAATCATCAATCTTTATTATTCCGGCTCTTACTTTTCTTAGCATTTCATGCAGCATACAAACAATGTCAACAAGTGTAGATAATGGTAAACATTTATCAAAAATAGTAAATCGTACCACACATACTAACTCACTGATCAAACACTGATAAAATCGCTGGCGCTAGAGTCCAACAACAGAAACGCTGTGGGAGGGAATGTAACGAGTGGACAAGAACGAACATTCATTCTTCTTTGCAACGCGAACGTGCGTCCTTCCATCATCGGCTCGGCAGTGGGATGTCACTCTTTTACGATGTGTTGTGTTGTTGTGTTGGAATGGAAGACGAAGCAAAACAAAACAAAATAAAAACGGTAGCGATATATACATATATAAAAAAAACATCTTGGAAATATGCGGATTACGAACGGGATAGGGGAAATAAATGTTTAACCAATAAGTAAGGCTAAACCAATTACAAACAAACAAGCACACACACACACACAAACCCACTAAATGGTAACACGAAAAACTGTACTAGCTATGGGAAAGTTAAATACATTTCATGTGTGTACCGAAAACTCGATGGTTTTACGACTTTTTCCATTGATTCTGCTCAACTAGATGACACACCGGAATGTTTTCCAATTAGTATATAGGGTTTTCCTGGGGTTCTCATAGTTGTGGGACACTTCCTTGACTTCTTCTGATGGGAAGTGAACTTCATATGGACACTTTACTTTTTGGACAGACTCCTTGGAAATTCCAATTGGATTGTCCCACAAGGGTGTGTAGAATCCAATTCCCATTACATTAAGATAGATTCCCGTAAGAAAGAGTCAATAAAGTGTCCCACAGCTATGAGAACTCCTGGAAAACCCTGTAATGTAAATGTATGATGTAAACACTTCTGAACGTTTACGAGAATCTTAGAACTATGAGCACAGTGCTTTTGTTTATTTGTAGATTTATTTATTTCATCAATATTTCATACAAACTGTTATTTACCGACATGTACGCTTCTATATATATGTGTGTCGCGCAGGCTTCAGTACGAGTCCATGCCGTTTTGAATCCATCATCAGTTTATACCGAGACGAAAAGAAAGAACAATCGCTTGTGTATAAAGGGTATAGTAGAAAAATAAAATGCCAATAGATTCTCCTACTGCCCTACCCGTCCGTCCTAGACGCAACAGCTAATTTGGTTTTCCTGGAACGCACTCTTCTTATCATTTCCCCTCCGTTTACAAGAAAAGCATAAAACCTTCTTCTTCAAATCTCTCGCTAAAAATACATTATTCCTTGACATTACATATTCGATGGAAGAAAAATGAAGTGCAATTTATAATTCACAATTATTTCACTGAATTCGAGCGCAGTATGTTTCGACAACTCGTAACAAACTCTAATACATAAGGTCAAATATTTAATATTTTATGGATTACCGAACCGATAAAAAAACAAACAAATTAACGAAGCACTCCCTACATCTCAACAGGTGTATGCATCCCCGTTATCTAAACAGCCAACAATAGAATGTAATAATGTGAATCATGATAATGATTTCAACGGCGTTTCTTGTACTTGTTTCCTAGATACGTTTTGCGTGATAAAGGGAATAATATATTATTACACTACATAAAGGTGAGGAAAAGAAAAAAAGCCCCCTAACGGTGTTTTGTTTCATGGTTCGATGAATTCATTCTTCTAATAATTTTCGTATTATTTGCATTATCATGAAGACACATTTGCTCTCTGCTATTCTATGGTAGATCAACAGAACGGATCTTTGTTTTCTCCAAATTGGTGAGTTAAACCCTCCCCCCCCCTCCCCTCCTTATCTCCCCCGATTCCAGTCGGTTACAAATGCGTTTCGCTGGCAATCACGTTCCGACATCGCCGACGGATGTGTCCATTGATACTTCACAGATAGGAGAAATATTGTTCCACTTAGACGGTTACGTTTTGTATCGCATTTCTTTGCCGCAAATGTAAGAAAGTGAGTGTTTGTGTTTTGTTTCAGCCCGTTTACTAAACCAGCTCTTGTAAGGCGAGTAAAGACTGGCGTAGAAATTCGTACTGTCCTTTAGCGTGCTTTATTTCCAACTCTGCAAGATCAGTCAAGCTGTGGATAAACACACAAAAGAGTGATTAGATTGTTTCAGATTGGGCAACGATGAACAATATTACCTTTTCTTGAAGGCAGCCACACGGCGCAATCTAAAGCTGACCAATTCTTCCTTGCCGCGTGCTGACATCGATTCGAACTTTTCGCATGCCTGTGTCTGTGCACTTTCCGCCTGAAATCACAGAAAATCGACGATGAAATAATAGTCTTTTTCTACCACCTGGCTGCTAACTACATTCTCGTTTAGGCATGCATTTTTAAAAGCAAAACCATTCCCACCTCCTGTACTTCCAGCGGCTAAAACGCCCATCGTGGAAGAAAGCATAAAAGAGAAAGAAAGACAGACAGATAAAGCATATACACAACCGGGGGACCAAAGATAGGAACAGGGGCATGGGACAGCATGGTTGGAAAATGTTGCTATTAATTTGATCGCTGTATTTACATTCCTTCGTGGTGGTAACACGGTGCCTAGCGAACATCTCTTACCGCGTGAACATCCTTATTTTTCGCCCTTGCCTTTTCTAGGTTGCGGTTGGCGGCTTCGTACGCAGCCAAGCAGCGCAAACGACGAATTAACAACGCTTTGGCTGCATTACTATCCCGTTGATAGTATCGCAGCGTATCTCCCAGCTTCAGGTCCTGATCGCTTGCCACACGTCCTTCCATGTTCTGGGGGTAAACGTAACAGTAAACATTACACGCGCTTCAGAAAACGTTTCCAGTTTCCCTAAAATAGTCCTTTTAAAGGGAACAACCCATATTTACCCTTATTTTTTCGAAAATATCGGACGTCTTTGCCAAAAACTTCTCCATTGAGCCGTGTTCCGCGGTGGATAGCGCCAGCAATTGAGATGAAATGCGCACATGCGAATCGGCCACGTCCTTGTGTTTGTTGGTCATTTTCTCCGTTCGTATCGCGGCCTCTTTCAAGTGGGAATGGTACTCGCCCAAGAACTGCAGCTCGTGCTCGAAGAAATCGTTCACATCCTTCACCGTGGCACCGAGGTAGATTTCATCCGTCGTTTTGCCGATGCTTTTCACCAGTCCACCAAAGATGTCGATCTTTTTCTTCATTTTTGCACACAAATCCTGGTCGTACACGAGGAACACCTTCAGGTGCGAATCCTCTCGGAACACGGGATGCGAGGCGAGACGCGTCAGGAAGACTTCGTGCATGGCGACAGTCTTTTTGAAGGTGGCCAAATATTCGGCTTCCAGCTCCAGCTTCATCTTCTTAAACTCCTCCTTGGTCATATTGCCTTCGCCTTCGCCCAGCCGTTGCAGCTTCTCGCGCGATGCATCGAAGTCAGGCCGGGGCGGACACGGTGGGATAATGTAACCGGCATACTCTTCGTTCTCTTCGAAGCGATCGTGCAGCCAGACGAATTCCTCGTGCTGTCGGACCACCAGAAAGTCGGACTTGTCAAAGCCGGGTAAGTTCGTGCGCGTGTGGACGGTAAATTTTACCCGCTCCTTCTCACTCAATGCGTCGGAAATGTCGACCTATCGGGGACAGTGTGGATACGAGTCCAGATAAAAACAATGCATCGCCGGCAATGCGATTACGGTGTGCGAACAAAGAAAGTCGCAACATGACTCACCAGTAGGGAATTTTCCGGCAGCGCTGCGGTGGTACCAGTAGTTGATCCGCCCTCAACGGATCCCTGGCGCGAACCTATCGTCTCCGGGACGGTGACAATCGGGCTCGTCGCTTGCTGCGGTGATCCGTTTTCTTCGATTCCATCCTGCAAAAAGACAAATCATCACACCACAAGTGTCACAAAGCCGCCCACATATAGTAACAGTCTGCGTTATCACTGGGCTACATGAAGCACAATGTAATTTCTACAGAGAGCGGTGCCAGCACGGCACATACTTTCATTATCGTCTGCACTTACCATCATCTTGGCTTGATTTTGAATGATTCGCTACTTCCGGCAACACTACGATCCGTATCTACTTTCCTAATGCGTTAGGAATGCGAACTATCTGGCTAGGCAGATCAAACCACGGCCAATACCGACTTGGGTCAAATCTTTTAACGCAACTAATTCGATGAATCAGTACACGAACGGCCGGGCTATACGTTTGGTCGCAACAAAGCCACACAACTGAAAGGAAGGACTAATATATTTTCACGCTGCTGTAAAAGCCATTAAGAAATCACGCAACAGTGACTAGCGAATGCGGCTCGTGGGGAGTAATTTTCTCTATTATTTTCTCCACTGATGTCCCATGCAAACTACTTCGTCAGCACAATATTGTAAACTTCTCCCCTCGACAGATATGAGATTGATATGATTGCAATGGTGTGTTTATGAGTGTTTGTGAGCCAATTTGAATGCGCATGTGTTGGTGCGTATCTGTCAAACTGTGTGCGTTGGTTTATGCTAAAGGGTTTTAATTTCGGTCGACAATATTAGCTGAAACGACGGATACATTATCGGTTGATGTGTTTTGTAAGCGTTTTGCCGTAATTTCGCAACAGTTTTGTCTGCAATGATTTGAACAATGCCAACCGATAAAAATGCAAACCCTTTTTTCGAATGATTTTGGGACATTTGGACAGTCGGGGAGCCGCATGACAGTCCCTTCAACAAATGTCAACCGGGGAAAGAAACAATAACAACGCTTTCACTTGCGTGCAGGTAAATTTCTGGTGCTCTGCTGCGCTGTGAACAGATTGCTTTAAATCGATAAAGTATGGAAATCTCACCGATAGAGGATCTTAAAATCATCCCAGACATTGTACAGCCGTACCCCGATCCATCCGTCGGTCGGGAGGGAGTGATTGTCATAGACAATGGCTCGTTCAACTGCCGTGCAGGCTGGATGTTGAAGGAAAAGCCAGCATTGGTGTTTCGCAATATCCTGGCCAAACCGCGGAAGGATCGCAACAAAAAAGACATCGAAGTGGCCACCGTTCCTGTGACACAGATTGGCAACGACATAGTGAACATCGAGGCATTGCGGCTTCAGTTGCGCACACAGTTTGATCGCAATGTCGTCACACACTACAATGTACAAGAGCAAATATTCGACTACATTTTCACCAAGCTTGGAATCAACTCGGAAAACAGCGTGCCACACAAGGTCATGATTACGGAGTGTTTGTTCAATCCAAACTACTGCCGAAGTTTGATGTCGGAGCTGCTCTTCGAATGCTACGACATACCGGGCCTTTCGTACGGTGTGGATAGCCTACTGAGCTTTCACTCGAATCAGCGTGGGAAGAGCGGACTGATCATCGCCACCGGTTATCACACCACTCACGTCGTGCCAGTGCTGAACGGACGCATGGTGGTGGAAAATATACGCCGCATAAATATTGGCGGATCGCACATGATCGCCTTTCTGCACCGATGTTTGCAGCTGAAGTATACATTCCACCTTAACGCGATCACGTTGAGTCGTTCGGAGGTTTTGCTGCACAAGTATGGAGAGTTTGCGTACGACTACATGGAGGCGCTCCAAAACTGGGCCTGCCTGACATATTATGACCAAAACGTGAAGAAAATACAGCTGCCCTACAACCAGACCACTGCAGCGCCGGCACTAACGACGGAGCAGAAGTTTGAAAAGAAGAAAGAGCTTTCTAAACGATTGGCAGAGATCAATGCACGGCGGCGTGAGGAACGACTGGCGCAGGATGAGGAATTGCTAATGCAGCTACAGCAGCTAGAAGAGTCCGCGGAAGATGGAGAGGACATTCGCGATGGTTTGGTCGAGCACAGCATCAAAGACGTGGGCGAGCTGAAACGAATGATTGCCACCGTAAATGCTCGAATCGAAAAAGCGCGCCAAAAAATGAACGCACCATGCGCGGGCGGCTCCCAGTCGCAGCTGCAATCCGATTCGGACAAATTATTACAACCCCCGCCCAACATGTCTGTGGTCGAGTGGGTCGAGGAAACGCGCCGCAAGCGTGACGCCATAATAGAGAAACGACAAGCGCGAAGGCAGCGTAAGCAGGACCTTGCCAAGCGGCGGACGGCAGCCGCTCAGGAGCGAATGCGCATCATTTCCCACCTCGCCCGAAAAGAGAAGGGTAGCGATGATTTCGGAATGCGCGACGAGGACTGGGATGTGTATAAGCAAATCAGTCGCGAAGAGGATAGCGACAATGAGAACGAAAGTGAACGTTTGGTAGAGTACGACATTATTCTCAAGCAGTACGATTCAACGTACGAAGATCCGCTGCTGACGATGTCCGGCAATGCCGCCGAGCTGTACCAGCTGCATGTTGGCGTGGAACGTATCCGCGCTCCTGAAATTCTGTTCCAACCAAGCATCATCGGCAGCTACGAAGCGGGACTGGCCGAAACGATTGACTTTGTGTTGAAGCTGTTTCCCGCCGAGCAGCGAGGTTGCTTGGTAAACAATATTTTTCTGACTGGCGGGTGTGCCAAAATCCGTGGCCTGAAAGACCGACTGTCGAGAGAGATGAGGGAAATGCTTCCATTTGAGTCTAGGTTCGAAATCGAGGTTGCTCGCGAACCAGTGTTGGACGCTTGGAACGGAGCGAGCAAGTTCTGTTTAACCGAGACATTTCGCCAATCACTGATAACTCGTCCAATGTACGAAGAATGTGGTGGAGAGTACCTAAAAGAACACGTGCACGGTAACGTTTACTTCCCAACGCCAAAAGATTGTGGCGATCAGCTGACGGGATGAGAAGAAGCCAAGAGCTAATAAAAACTTATTTTTTTACTGATTGATCTATTGTGCAAATTGTATTGTATTAACTATGGTACTTAGAAAAAATCTGTGGTTTTTATAATATACTTAAAATATACAGGACTAAAATAAATTCATTTAATCTATTGCATAAAAATAAATGGAAACGAAATGCGTATTTTCCAAAAGCGAAAACAATCAGTTGTTAACGAAAAATCGGAACATTTTCAAATTTGGTACATTTCTATTGGGTCATTTAGTTTTGACATTTGGTCAGCCCAAACGACCCAAACGATGTGCAAACGACGCATTTGCCACAGAGCACCGCCTAATAACTTCACAAGTTTTCGTCAACGAAGACAGAAGGCCAGCTGAAGCAAAACAAGTGTCTTTTTTCTGTTGTGATCGTCGTACAATGGGGGGTGGCCGGTGAACTATAGATACATTATTTAGTGATTTAGTGTATTTTATCGTGCATTTTTCCGTTCCGGCAAAGCATCGGCATCGTGCCTAGCCAACCAATTGGATCCGGACGAATAGTGATCTTTCCTGTTTGTGTAGACTGTATTGAAGGTAGAGAGAAGGGGGAGAAAAGTTCGGGAAAATTGTCATCGAACATTCGACGAGGGCCAAAGTGCAATTTTCAGCCTGGCTGAAATAGCTAGCGAAGGAAAACGAATAGCAGAATCGAGCCGTAACCGGATACCGTACACAAAACCATTTACAATTTTGAAGGTGGAAAATCAATCACCACACTCACACACACACATATACCCCCACCAAAGATTGTTTTTACAGCGCTAGATAGGGAGAGAAGGGCAGAAGAGTGGGTTGGGAGCGAAGCTGGATGCTTGCAGGAACTAAATCGAACGCCAATCCAGTCTAGGATTGACGAAGTGGATTATGGCAGCGGAAGGGATGATGAGTTGGTGAGGCAAGGCGCGACGTCGAGTCACTCGAATAGGGCCAGTAGTACGAACGTGGCTTCGATTGCGTATGTTGTGTTTTTGTGTGTGGTAACGTACTAAAACAACGGTGGGAACAAAGTAGGCAGATCATATAGGAAGGTTGTACTGTATCGAATATTTGGCTGTAGTTTGGTAAAATAATCTTGAAAAGATGTTGTGCGGAGAATGATGTTATGAAAGGTGGCAAAAGCTGGCAAAATACTGGACATCTTCAGCAACGGAGCAGTTGTAAAGTAGTCCCGCAGTGACAGAGACATCAGCGCTTGCTGCTTACCGATGCTTACGACGCGCGACCAGTGAAAACGATTGAAAGTCTGGCATCGTAACGTAAGGAAAGCGATCGCATCGGACATCCACACGGAATCACGTAAATACGGACGCGTTGGAGCTATGTATTAATTTGCGGCCGATTGCGTAACTTAACGCTGTGGGACCGGACCGTGCAACGATAATAAGTGACCTACGGACCCGCTGCGACTTGTCCACACACCTTCAGGTTACCCTGTGAGAGGGCACCAACGACCTACGAACTGCGATTAGCTAGAGTTCGAGTTTCGAACGCAGTGCAATCATTGCGCAGTGGAAGAGAGTATCTGTTGCGGATACACAAATGCAATAGACACCCTCACGACGATCAAGATGTCGATCGAGCAACGATTTAATGCGGCAGTAAACGTAATCAGGGGCCTGCCAAAGAATGGTAAGTTCAGTAATCCGTCGTGAGTGATAATCGACGTATTTGGGGATGCAAACAAAACACGATGATTCGGTCAAAGTTGAGGTATCTTATCGCAGAATGCTTGGGGTTTGTTTTTAAAGTACCAACCGAAACTGATAAGATATTACTTGCAAGTCTACCTTTTCTATTAACATTATATTCAATCAAAAAGGCAGCATTGGAATTATCAGAATATTTCCAAGATAATTAAAACAATTAAATAATGTTTGATACTGGCATTGGTTACTGGATGCAAAATGTATGTTCTTCTGTATTTTGCTGTTTTTGTTGTTAAGTGTCATTGTTCTGGTTACCAATTAAATGCGTAGTTACGCTTGTATAAACGCTTTACTTTCTTCCAAGCGCCAGTCGAGTGGCCTTCTTTTGGCCGATGCAGAATAATTGTATGAAATGATGGAAAGGAGACCGCCACATTGCTAGAGGTGTAGTAACCTTCATGGATGGCTCGTGGAGAATACGGTCGCACAAAACAAGTGACTTGCAGGTTGCAGGCAACGACTCAGCGGTTTACGAAGGTTTTTGACACCCGAGGGAAGTAACGCAAATGACGGCCGCGTCTGACTGGTTTAGCTTTCTTGCATCAAACGTGGCCGCATAAAGCAACAAGGTCAATGAGGTTTTTACGGTGGTGAAACACCGCGCATCACAAATGCGGAGCTGCAAATGAGATTTGGTTACCATGGTCATCTATGAAGTTTTATAGATTGCTTAATGTACTTGTACTGCAGACAACGTTAATGGTTTGACATAGGGAGACAATTCATTGCAGTGTAGACTAATAGTGATATATAGTACAGTTACAGAAACACACCTACCTTGCTTGGGAGTTGTTATTGAGTGGAACAACATTTAAAAAAAATCACCATTGTATCATTGTACTCTTTACTTCATAGGACCGTATCAACCGAGCAATGATATGCTGCTACGATTTTATTCATACTACAAACAGGCGACTAAAGGCAAATGTTGTGAACGCAAACCCGCCTTCTGGGATGTTATTAATCGGTGAGTAGAATAGGAACGATCATGAAGCATTGGATTGTTAACTTCTGTTTACTTTTCATTCTATTTTGGCATACAATCAAACAGTGCGAAATGGGATGCTTGGAATCGGTTAGGAGATATGGACAAGGAAGTGGCTATGCAGAAATACGTCGATGAATTGAAAAAGGTAATTATACTCAAAATGCAGACATTGGTCAAATATTGAAAGAGATTTCTATTTTTTTCTGCACCAAAGATTGTTGAAACGATGTCCTACACCGACAATGTGGCCAACTTTATGGAGTACAGCATGAGCGAACTGGATAATGTCAGTATCCAGGATTTGGAGATGGTTGCACCGGAAGCGATTAAAAAAGCTCGCTCTCGTCCAAACTCACCACTTGCTTCGCGCGAAGCCAGTCCAAATCGACTGTCGCCAGTCACACCGTCGCCTCCGCCAATGATGTCCTCGCCGGTAGCACCAATGGCCAATGGTCATGTGCACAAGCCAACGGCGATCAATGGATATGCGAATGGTAGTTACGCCGGTCATCACGCTGCACATAATCAGCATCATCAGACGAATGGATTTGTTTCGTCCACGATAAGTAATGGCGCTAGTTCGGGACCGTCTGAGCTAAGCGACGACGAGTACATCGACACGTACGATGATGACTTCGAAAGCGAAACGACCACTGTGTTCCGTCCTATTGAGGCCGTCAATCACGCCCATTACTATCAAAATGGTTTATCGGGCCCGGTCGGTGCGCCCCTGGTTAACGGAGGTACGTTCCTACATAGTTCAGAAGGGGCAGGATTCGCGCGAACCGACGTGGCTGCTCAGATTACGCGAACAATCGAACGACTAAATAGCAGCGTGCAGCAGATACAGAGCCGCGTCAGTGTGATTGAACAATCGGTGGCTGAGTTGCGAGAGCAACAGCAGCAGCAAATGACAAAGATGCGTGCTTCCTCTGTTCGGTCTTCACGGCCTACCTGGTGGCCTTTTGCAGAGATTTCTCCGGGGCTGTTAGCATTCGTCATACTTTGGCCGCTGGTGATAAACCGAGTTACTGGCAGCTGGACGCAGAGGAAGCAACCCTGAAGTGCAAACACGTGCTGCTAATGCTCTTCAATCGTAACTGTCGGACGCCAATCGTATTGCTGGAACGGTAGAACAAATTTTACAAGTTGTGAATAGTAATAATATTTAGCTCACGCCTTGGTGCAGTTCATTCGCTTAGAGAAGGTAGACGACTCTTTACTCTGTGCAAACAGCACGCCCGTACTATCAGTGAAGTAGTACGTGCAGGTGCCGTGATCGAGGTGTGTGTGTGTGTTCGTGTTTGCAAGTTCCAATTCCAGGATTTTCAGCGTCACTCGCATGCTTCTGCTGCCGAGTGAACAAACTCAAGCCAATAACCAATAGTCAGGTTACTACACCTCGACAGCTTTAGTGCAATAGATTTTGTAATGGTGAAGTAGAGCGCGAATAAGAAATGAAAAGGAACAACATTCCATTGATAGGGTGAACGAAAGCAGTTTGCTTTTTTACTTGCGATTGGTGTAAAGGAGTGGTGGCAATGAAGCCTGCTAATTTATGTGTTGTGTCTCATCACAGTTGTGGTATCGCTAAAGTTAAAGTGCAATTTGTTTATATGTAACTTGTTATAATTGTGCGGACTGTAGGACAGCTAGTTATGCTATTATACTGTTTGAAAATCAATATTATGATGATTGTTTTACGGTGCGGAAATTTTTGTTATTAACCATTTTCGTTGTAGTTTTCCTTTTGGATGTTATTTTTTTGCAATTGTATACACCGATATATTATTTGTTATTTAAGGTTTGGTATTTTTTTTCTTTCACTATTCTTTATACAAATAGGTGGAAAAGCTAGGGGAAATACATTCTTTTGTTATTAAATTACACTAATTGAATGGGAGTGACTTTGCAGTTTAGTGACGAAATAAGGAAAAACACATAAATATCAAGCGGTAGATAATTTTTGCAGCGATGGCCAGGCTTTTGCTATGATTAGGGGTATTGATAGCGAAATTGTAACACATCTACACATGTTCTTATGGTTCGGATACAAATAAAGAATGCTCTATGCAAACGAAATGTGTCGTTCAATCGTTGCAATTTTGTGTGTAGAACCATATATAGAATGTGTTCTTTTCTGTATCAGTACAACGTTACACTGTTCGATTCGAGCGGTAGGCTTGCGTAGCGCCATCGCTCATTTCAAAAAAGCCAGTTTGACATTTGCTTCGCGTACTAATTGTCACCCTGTGTAAAGTTATTTCGTATTGTTAGGCTCTAAAAGTACTTTTTGTTAGTTTTATGCGAATATTCGTAATTTTATTGATACAATATTTCAATATTTCTGATAATTCGTTTAATGAAATGTCAACAATTTTGGTCGTTCATTCGCAAAGTCTGTTGTTTATCTGTCAGAAAGATTGACACATTTTTTTTGTAAACAATTAAGCAACAACGTGTTTCTTTGTGGCAATATGAATTTTGCCAAAAACATACTCCTAAAATATGGCTGGAAAGAAGGTAAGATTTCGAGGGAAAGTTCAGCGCACCGTCTACTTTTCTTCATCCGCTCCGACGTGTCGTTTCAGGTGAAGGGCTCGGGAAAAACTCGGACGGCATTACGGCGCCGCTCAAAGCCAGTTTCAAGTTTAGCACTAGCGGAATTGGAGCTGACAAGGTTAGTGACGCTAAAAACAACTGGTGGGAGCGTGTTTACAACGAGGCGGCCGGCAATATTGAGGTTGAATCTGGCGGAAACACGAAAACCGAAGTGCCGGTTTCACTTCGGCAGGTAGATGCGGAAGCGGTTGAAATTACCACAAAGAGCTACTCGGTAAACAAACTGAAGCGGAAGGATATGGATCAGCAAGGTCCGAAAGGTTCAATGTACGGTAGCGTGTTTCTTAAAGCCTCCACCCTGTTGGGAGGTCTTGGGCGTGAAGAAGACATGCCGGATCATGTTCGCACGGAGGATATCGAGTTTGCTCCCGTTAAAACTCTTACGGATGAGGAGCTGTTTGCGGCGTGTGGTGGTCGAACGGCCCACAAGTAAGCATTGCTAATGCATGGCCCTAGTTCTGTGATATTTGCAATTATTTGGTCTTCTTCTCTTTATCTAGAGGTGCTCGTCATGGACTGAAACTGAACGGCAAGTTGGCACGGATAGATGAACAGAACAATAAGCTCTTGCAGGAGTTGGAGAGCAGATCTTTCGAGGATGTGATAAAGTCTAGTGATTGGCAGGTACAGGCGTCTAAAAACGGGCGTCGAAAATCAAGAAAACAGAAGCGGAACGAGCAACGGTGGATCGCACACGGTTCAGCGGACGCCGAGGATGAAGTGAAAGATATGATCCATCATGCCGATTACGTGGTAGCTAAGAACAAAAAGAAACAAAAGGTCCACCATAAAACGGACCAAGAGCTGGCAAACGAAATGTCGAGCATGTTCGCCGAGCTGCCGGAAGAGGATGGCGGAGTGGAAGAAAACGAACCGGAAGCGGCGCCGAAGCCGAAATCAAAGAAGCCGAAGCATAAATCCAAATCGGCATCGAACAAGGGCGCTTCTCTGGAGCAGGAGTTAGATCTGCTAAGTGAAAAAATTCGCAAACTAGATCACAGCTCGGTAACAATTAAGAAGAAAGATAAGAAAAAGAAAAGCAAACTAAAACTGGCTGCCGATGACGACGATACAGCGATGCTCGACCCTGCGGCTAAGTACCGTAAGGACTATCGCCCCGACTTGAAGCAGAACAACCGTTTGCTTAAGTCTGTCGTGCCGCATGAAGTCGGCGTGGAAACGGTTCCTAAGAAGCCGGCACCGTTGCTAGGGTCAGATTCTAGTGATGGAGAGGAAGAAGATGTCGTGCAGCGGGTGAACGAAGAACAGAACCGGTACAGATCGAAAATGAGAGCCAACGTGCCAAAGATAAACATTATCGAACCCACGGAGGAGGACAGTCTCGTGCTGGGACAGAGTCTGAAAGAACGTCACAAGAACGATGTGAAGCGTGTGGGTAATCGTACCGCAGGCGGCAAACGGAAGAAGACGAAGAAAAATCAACGCGTGTTGGCTAAGCTGGCGGATTCGCTGTCTAAAAAGTTGTAAACGGAAAGCAATAATATGTTACTAACACCAAGACGTGGTAGTGCCTTGTTTTGGCGGGAGAAGAAAACAAGGATAATCCCCGCGTTGAAGCGGAATTCTGGCACACTTCGTAGATGATATCCTTGAGATAACGAGAACCGTACATTGCGGGGTTCGTGTACAATAAAACGTTATCATTATTCAATGATCATAATATTTTATAATGGTTTATCATGTTTTATTGCTATAGGAAACTGGGAAGAAACGAGAAACTAGTAAGTCTTTTTTTTAAATTACTCTAATATTATTTACTCCAACTGCTCACGTTAGCCACATGTCACATGGGTATGTTACGGCTTTTCGTAGGTCTGTTTCACTGCGTTCAGCACACATTAGACTGTCCTACTTCCGAAGATTTTTTCTTTGGAATGGTATAAAAATGTATGAGTGGTCAAATTGACTACAATTAAAGAAAGTGCATCATAAGATGAACAAATGATTACGTACGTTGCCAAACGGTTGAAAAACACTGCACAGTGGGTAAAACACTGCACATCGTAAGTTGAAGACATTTTTTTACTGCTGTCAAACAAAATGTCCGATGTTAACCACAACATCCATTGGCGGGAACAATTTTCCCATCAACGTAAACAAAAAGATAGCAATGGGAAAAGTGTGCGGTTAACTGAGTTAGTAATGTTCGCGAAGTTGCAGATCTTTGTAGAATAATTTGCCAACGTGCCTGAGATCAAAGTGACATAGACCGCTACCTAAAGAAATGGGCATCACGGGGTTGCTGCCGTTCCTGGAAAAGGCGAGCAGCGCTTGCCATTTGCGCGAACTCCGTGGTAAGTGTGTAGCCATAGACACCTACTGCTGGCTTCATCGCGGAGCGTTTGGTTGCGCAGAACGGTTGGCCCGTGGCGACTCGACTGATATGCACATTCAGTACTGCCTGAAGTACGTGCAGCTGTTGCTTTCGCACAATATCAAACCAATCCTCGTTTTCGATGGGCAGCATCTGCCAGCGAAAGCTGCCACCGAGGCGAAGCGTCGCGAGATCAGAGAAACTGCCCGCAAGCGTGGAGCGGAACTGTTGCGCTTGGGTCGCATCGACGAAGCCCGCAGCTTCTTGAGACGATGTGTCGATATCACCCACGAAATGGCTCTTCAGCTGATGCAGGAATGTCGCAAACGCGGTGTCGATTGTATCGTAGCACCGTACGAAGCTGACGCGCAGCTGGCGTACCTCAATCGCACCGACATCGCCCAGTACGTCATCACGGAAGATTCGGATCTGGTGCTGTTCGGATGCAATCGTATCCTGTTCAAGCTGGACTTGACGGGCCATGGACGGTTGGTCGAGGCGAGCAAACTGCATCTAGCGATGGGATGTCGGGAGGATCGCTACAAGTTTACTAAATTTCGGTACATGTGCATCCTGTCGGGTTGCGATTATTTGGATTCCTTACCCGGCATTGGTCTGGGGAAGGCGTGCAAGTTCATGCTGAAAACGGAAGATCCCGATATACGCAGGGCGTTGGCAAAGATTCCGGCATACCTGAACATGAGGCAGCTGTCCGTGACGGAGGAGTATAAGGATGAGTTCCTAAAGGCGGATGCTACCTTCAAGCATATGGTGGTGTACGATCCTGTGCAACGCCGCCAGACCAGACTGGTGGACCCGGACGACGAGGGTACTCCAGAGCAGTACTGTTGCAATGCCGGCAAGTTTTTGGATGAGAAAGTAGCATTCCAGCTAGCGGTTGGGAATTTGGATCCTTTTTCGCTGCGCAAAATGGACGATTGGCATCCAGATGAAGCGGATGTAGATGTGGCGGCAAGCAAGAATCAACATCCTAGCATCTGGCGAAAGGATTACATGTTGCTAAGGGACGCAAAGCAAGCACAAAACAGCACACAAACACAGAAACCAGCCACATTGCCGTCATTCGTGAAGCGTGCAGTGCATCAAGCGGAGCACGCTGTTGACCAGAACACTAACGAAACGATCACTGATGTCTTGCAAATTTACGGCATTCAAAATCCCGACGAACCACCCTCGAAACGATCGTGCCATGCGCAAAAGTCTTTTCATCCCGCCGAATCTCACGTTGCGATTGACTATCAAGATGTGGAAGCGCTTGACGTGCTGGAACAATTGGAGCAACCAAAAACGCCCAAACGCACCCGAAATCCGTTTGCAGTCTCTCCCAACAAATCGTTGCTGAGCCGCGAAACATTGCTTTCGCCCACCAAAATAACACCGGAAACACGATCCCTGCTGCACAATGTAAGCCCAGTCAAGCGGATCGACTACTCTCAGCAACGCAGCCAGTTAGTAACGACATCCATAGTAGGCAGTGGCGCTACTTCCAGCCGATTGAGTCGGTTTAAAACGGCCCACAGCAAGGGTGTAACTATTTCTAAGGATGAACCTAAAGTGATCAGTAGATTTTTCTGCACACAACAAAACAAATCACAAAGCCGTACGACGGATACTAGTAAAGGAAGCAATAGTATTGCTAAAACTTCCGAAGACGACAGTCCCAAGAAGAGCTGCACAAAGCAGGATGTCGTCTGTTCACTCGTTTCTCCCACTGCCATAGTGAAGGACATCAAGAGCAAGCGAGATTCGCATGCCCTTAAAGCGACTGCTATTTACCTCAGCTCACCGGAAGCGCGACTGCAGAGTCGAGGCGATCGAACGCCAGAAAAGCGCAAACGGGTGCAAATACCTCCCGAGTCAGGGGAAAGGAGTAATTCTGTGCTCGGTCGGTTTGACAGTGGAATAGCAATGAGCGAAAATAACTCTAACGAGCACGAAGGTTCGCTAGAGTGTGATAGCGGTACCGGATTAAGCTCTTCCCAGAAGGAAAATGACGACGTCGTAATGAATCCTGTTGAAATGGAATGTTCCGACCTCAAGCCGCGTAATGCCCGTTTAGCGCTATTCGAGAGGCGGCCAGCGAAGCAGCTGAGCCAGTCGCTGGAAAGTAAAGACAACATTGAAGAGCTCGCCATCGTGCTGGACGACGATAGTAGTAGCGACGAAGACACTAAAAAGCGTACTGCTGATGCCCAACAGGCTATATCGGCGGAAAAAGTCCACAGCCCTGTGAAGGCAACACACAAGACTGAAACAGTGAAACCGTTCCAGCTGCCATCATCGTCTATGGGGAAAGTAGAAGCTTCCACCAAGTCTAAGGCGCGTTCTTCATGCAAACGACCAGGACTGTCGATAAATAGGAAGCAATCTGTTCCCAAAACGGACAATACTAATTTAGGTTTAACGCAAACTCGATTGTCTATGTTCGGGTTTCAGAAAAAGGTAGGTTCCCCGACGTCGGTCAACAACACTTTCTGCCTGACTTTCACGATTTGAACAGAATTGAAAAGTATGTTTGTTTTCTCTACAACTAACCATCGTTTCAGCCTTCGATGCAGCTGAATAATCGGTAACTCTGCCATTGTCTACAAGCCCTGAGCAACGATAGAAAAGCGCAAAGTGTGTAATGTTGGAAGGGTCAGCATTTGGAAGCTTGTGAATGAAAGATTTTCTACAACAATAGTTTTTTTTCCTGGACAAACACTATGTAAGTGAATTATTTACCACTTGTTGAAATAATATAAATATCAATTCATTTTAATCGTTTTATAATCATTCGTTGATGACGTCATTAGTCTACATTTAATTGAATTGAAGTTGCCTCAATGCAATACAAACGACAGGTTTGTTCTTGTTTCAAGCTGAAACAATTTACCAAACGTTTTTATTTATTTTTGTATCGATACTACATTGACGCATCAGTTGCTGTTTATAGCTCTTTTTTAATCTGTTTTGTATCATTTACATTTACGCAACACCGAATTCCATTTCGTACACGTACAATTCTTAGATAGAACAATCGAATGCAAACTATAGTTACGTGAAAGAATTAAAAGTAAGAGTCATGATATCGTGTTTTGCATAGATCTTGGACTATTATTATATGTTAGCGATTCATACATTTTGCAAATTCTTCCTTCTTCTACACTTATTCGGAACCACACGGCGCTCGGATAGTCAGAGTCACTTCTTCGGGGGAACGGGCCATTCTAGACGTGAGCAAACAACGGGTATGTTGTTGGGATGTGCGAGTTGACGACTGTACCGCCCCACATTCTGCATATTGTTACACGTAATATTTCTTTTGTTTGTTTTTTTTTTTGTCACATTCGGTTCAATTTTGCTTAATTGAATGGTTCTACATATGGAAAATCCTTCCGTGGTCTAACTAATAGTTGACTTGTTGTAAGATGCAGGTTGGCGCAGTTTTCTTCAAGATGATACGCTTACAAAATTAGTTTATTGCATGTGTATTTTGTATTACACTTTCGTAGGGGAATTCGCAATGATGGTTGAAATGAAAAAGCAAGCAAAGCAGGTTTTGTCAATGCGCTTTACATTTAATTAGTTTTTCGCTGAAAATTGATTATTTTCTACATACTCTTGGGATTGCCACGCGATATAATGTTAATTGTTCCATGTTCTACTGCTATATCAGAAGTTGGATGTGTAGTTCACTATACACGAAAAGAATGTACTGTAATACTATTTAAAATTCTGTGCAATTTAGGCTTATTTAATAGTTGATTTTGTATGAAGACAATGTAAAATAGAGAACTTTTTTTGTTTTGCTTAAATCATATAACCGTATATCCGCTGTCGTAGGTTTTGGACTGCCGGCCAGTATGTGACGATGAGAACGCACCCGATAGTAGTGTACACGAAATGTGTAAAAAACACTACAGCTTCGTAACCTCGGGCCTTACTGCCCAAATGCACTATTGCAGTAGATCGTTGAGCCCGTTTAGTTGTCGCAGTTTAGGAGCAATTAAGTATGACTCGTACTTGGTTAAAATAGTTAAAAAAGTGTTCGATGCCCGACTAGCGTTCCTTAGCGGGGAGGCAGAAGGCTATCCGTTATGGCCTTAGTCTTTAAAATGGGGTTTTAAATATTTAAGCATACCAAAGGTACGGAATCGTTTTACACCAATCACTTTTCGCAGTTGCTCATCGCAGATGGCAAACTGTCTGTTTTTCGGATCGTACAGATTACGTTCCTTAATGATGGCCCACATTTTCTTCACCACCTCATGTCGTGGCAATGACTCCGCACCGCATACTTCCGCCAGTTCTGGAGATAGTGTGTACGGTCGTGTGTAGCCATTTGATCTCTTGGCGCCACCACCACCGCCAGCAGCCTTCTTAGCCTTAGCTGCCGGTTTGGTTTGCTTCCAGTCTCCGTCAGAATCCGAGTCGGAATTGTTCTTTTTCTTACTTCCCGCCTTGCCCTTCCCACTGCCCTTTGGGTTGTAGTCGTCATCGCTACCCTTATCATCATCGCCGGAATCGTCCTCACTGTTGGAGGCGCGTCTCTTCTTCTTGGCCGGGCCCCGTTTGGCCGGTGTGCCGCGCTTTCCGGCACTCTTACGTCCCTTCGGTTTCTCTTCCTCGGAGAAATCTTCATCATCGTCGTCATCTTCCTCCTCCTCATCCTCTTCGTCATCTTCGTAGTCACTGTTTCCTTTGGCTTTTTTGCCCTTTTTGTTACCCTTGCCGTTACCTGCATGATCATCGTCCTCCTCATCGTCATCTTCCTCTCCCTCGGAGGAAGCTTGTGAATTTACGTAGTCCATCACGAGTTCATCCACCTCCTTTTTGCGATTGGAAAGATCGCACTTCAAATTCTTTTCCAGCTGTAGACGCACCTTCTTGGCTGCTGTTTCCTCCAAGTTTGCATCCTTCAGAATTTCTGCAGGAAAACAATACATACAATGCATTGGACGATAAAGGATAATGTGATACGAGGCAAGAGGCTACACGAGAGCCACAGTTTTAGTACGGTCAAGGTCGCAAACAAACGCAATACCCTGCCAATGATGCCCATTACTTGAACTTACTTTGAATTTCAGCCTTAAGCTCAGCTTTCGTCGGATTTTTAGTCATTTTACAATAGTAATAAGCTAAGCACTCGTTTTCTGAAATGAGTTAAGGTAATGAGTATGAGCCTAATTATAAACACTCTCCAAACACGCTTCTAAACCGATAACTCACATGGCGGTGTGCGGTTTTGTTGTGATAATAATGTATCCACAAATACCACTGAGTTTTAACTGTGGATAAACTGCAGGAGCTGCAAGAGTCTGTTGAGTGAAAAACTCTAGCGAAATAATTCACGAACGTGCTCGAAGATGCCGATTTATGCACCCCGATGCAAGCGAGAGGCCGATTTTTTTTTGGGCGAAATGTGTACCGGGGTGCCAAAGACGCTTACTTCAGCGCTGCGTGTGGCGGTTTGAACAACCACGTTGACATCGGTCATTTTGACAACGCCGCTTGATGTCAATTTCGCTGTGTTCGTGGGCAACTTTTGAAAAAAACCGTTAATGGGTAGGGAATGTGCAGTGTTCAATTATTTAAATACAGTCTGTTCCCGAGTTACACGGTTCTCGAGTTACGCGGATTCGGAGATACGCGGTTTTCTAAATTTGACAGATTAAATGTCAAATCAGTACAATTTGCTGCAAGTTTGGTATAAATTGCATTTTTGCTAACAAATTGAAACCGCTTAAAAGCCAGAAACATTAGAATTTTTGCACGATTCATATCAAATAAATGATAAAGTGTATAAAAGCACTAAATTAAATAAAAAACTACGAGTAATCAATAGTATTTTAGCAAAAAAACGTGAAATTCGACTTACGCGGATTCGTTGGGAACGCAGAAACCGCGTAACTCGGGAACAGAATGTACTAAAAATGAATTATCGTCGGTGAGTTAAATGTTCCTAGAATATGTCCAGCCTGATTTATTTATTTATTTCAAATAATTTGAACGCTTTGTAGGTTTGACAAATATTAAAGATAAAGCTTAGAAACTAACACTGCCTAGCTCTAATTAGTGAAGAGTAATTCCTAATAAAAATGCGCTGTTTAGGAAATGGTTAAAGTGATTAAAGTGGGGATGGATAATAGAGGACGAGGATGGAGGGATCTAAAAAAACGTAGAAATGAATGGTAGAGAGGAGGTCTGGAATATCATTAGTGTTAAGGATCAACCCAGCAGTGAAGCAGGACTGAGCTATATGCCGTCTTTTTTTTTTCTAAAGAGTCATTTCCCAAAAATTGAGAGCGGACTGCCTATGGGGGTCGAGGAGAAAAGAGCATTATGCGCCGAATAGCTACTCTAAAGAAAAGTTTCTGTACTGTTTCAAGTCGAGTAATGCCTCTACTACTGGAAGGCCTCCATATAATGCTGGCATATTCTAATATAGGTCGAACCAGAGCCACATACAGAGTTTTAAAATAGCGAGGATCATTGAAATCAACTGTTGAGCGGATTATTAGGCCGAGATCTAGGACATATAAAAAAATATGTTAACAAAGCTATTAAAGAAGCGCATCTAAAGCTTTAATTGTTTAACATTTAATGTGTTGTTTAATATTTGCTATCGAAACCATGTATGTACAGTGGATCTCCATTTATCCGGATACCTCTTATCCGGTTGTTAGATTATCCGTGCTGTTGAAAAATAACAGTTCAATACAAAAGTGACATTGCGTGCTGAGGAGGATATTTGAAAAAGCTTTTATCAGAGCACATTGTCTAACAAAAAACGTTAAAGCTCAAGGCACATTTCAAATATTCTGTTAGAAAAAGATGAAGTTAATAAAAACTGGCAAGGATTTTCGTAAAAATCGATCCGGGTTTTCGATCCGGGCGAGGTCGAGTCCCGAAGAGCCCGGATGAACGGCGCTCAACTGTATGTATTTTTTTATGTCAGACTTAAGTAGTATGAATATGTTTTGATAATTGTACTGCCAAATACGGCTGGTTAAACATTTATTTAGCAATGGTGTAATACATGATACATAGATGATATTTTTCCTCAAATTGATGTGATTGTTGTAAGGCAGATAAGATGGATGTTAATCGATGCGAAAAGGTAAGTTATAATCATAAAGGATGAAAACATGTATTGTATTTTAACGTGGACGGTGACACAAAATAAATTTGAAACATACTAGCGAATAATATTACAGACAAAATCATTTCATCCGACAAATGATAAATTGTTTATAAATTGTTACTTTTTTCTTATTTGTTTTGGTGCCGTTGTGCGTTAAAATATTCTGATTCATGCGATTTGAGTTTGCTGTAAAACTAACTTCATTTTTTAATGTGTAAGTAGTAGGAGTAGTTTTTGTAGTGCTATTTATTTGTTCATTTTTTCTGTTACAGATATAGGTATTCGACTTACGCAGAAACTCGAGACAGGCGGTATTTTGTAACCGTTTTCGGTCTCCATTAATAGTGTATCTCGGGGACTACCTATACTTTGTATTAATTCGACGTAACATAATGAACGCGTTCTATTTATCACTTTACCCTCAATTTGTAGTGTTTGTGTTATCTTAGCTGATGAATAATTATTTAAAAAAATGTTCACAAATTGTTTAAAAAAAAAACAGTAAATGAATCAATGTCCAATATTCCAAGTTCAAATATAGTTTTAATATTTATTAAGAATGAATTTCATAATATTTACAACTTAGTTTTTAAAATAGATCGGATTCTTGGTGCAGTCTATAACTCGCACGGGGTATCACCATGCCATAGATTCAAGTCCCGTATGAACCGTGACCTCCCCACACCATCATATCATATCTTTATAACAATATTCTGGTCTCTATCTCTATAATAAAATTCTAGTAAAGGCTGATCAGCGTTACTTTCCAGCGGTAGCTTTTCTGCATTTAACATCCATGCAATGCAACCTCTTCGGTTATGGGAAACGCAACGCCGATTTAGTTTTTAGTGTTTTGAAAGGTTAATTGTGTATCGAAATATCGTCTTCACATATCGATTAGTGTACCTATGGATGTGTTTATCCAAAAAAGTCATTAATCTTAAAAAAAAACAAAGCAAAGCGATTTAGTTAATTTTTGGAGCTGGTTTTCTAATTTTATACGCCAAGTACCAAAAATTTCTAATAACTTTAATTATTCCAATTTAACTCCAACTATTGGGAAGCTAAGGGGCTAAGGAATGATGATTGCCCAATTATCGCAGGGGACCTCATAGCTTCGCGCCTTTTGGCATTTATGCATGGTTTACAGTGATATTCCAAGATACTGGCCTAATTTTTACAATAACAAAAAAGTATCCTCTACGACGTGTCAAAAATGTTTTCCGATAAATGATCCAAAAAACTGTCCATGAAGTCTTACAATCAGAAGGTAGGTTAAAATATAAGACATCCAATTTTAGGTGGCAGCTACTGCTGATCCGGATATATGAAAATGTTGCGGCATTTTTACTGCAATGGCAACATAGCCAGGTTTTTCTTTTTTTTTGTATTCTACTGTGTATTGTACTGTGTATTCTACTTTTTATCCAAACATCTTGGCTTTTAAAAGCGTCCTTAAGGTTCCTGATACAAATAAACATACAGGACAAACTGGGCTTAATAGTTCCTTAAAAGGGCTTAATAGTAAGAGTTGCCGCTGACCCTGTGTAGGTTTAAAACCAACTCTAAGATCTGGAATCTGAATCAGTTCTAGTACGGGTTATGTAAAAGTTCCTGGAACTAATTTGTGCGCGCATCCTGATAACCTCACAATTGTAATGCTTAACCCTGTAACCGGGTCAAATTAACTAGTAATACTATATTTTGAACAAAATATAACGCATTCCGAATCATTGTACCTATTGTTCCATTTTGATTGGTCTCTTTTCATGATAAGATAACAAATAACTAAAATTTGCAATAAATTTGAACCAAAACCAATGTGCTAAATTTTTTATTGTTTTGTTTTCTTGTTCAATAATGTCTATAATTGATTTATTACAGAAGATTACATTGAATAGAAGATGAAGAATTAACTTATGGCTTTACCGGCTTTACCGTGATGCTTGCATAAGTGTACAAGCATCACGAGCTTTACCAATAAGTTAATTCTTCATCTTCCATTCAATGTAACCAGTGATTACTGTCTTCATGATGAAATTCATATAGCAATTTATGTGTTTTGAACGAATATAGAATAGTTTAAGCAATAGTTCAATTACTGATATGGGAGGTGTTTTCGGTTGTGTCATTGCTGCCCCTAATTGAAATTTGGTGAATGTGACCAACATCAAAACTCATCACTAATAACGCACATCCTTGTTTTTCATCCATATAGTTTAGAGTTACAGGTCATATCTGGATTAAATGTGCTGGATTTCTTTTGCTAATCTTAGAACATTCTTAGCTAATGATAATGAGCGAATGATCACAAAGCAAAGTCAAATGACAAAGGCTAAATCACTAAAATGTTTCGTTTCCACATTATCGTTAAGGATGAGATTATATTTGCACTTTTAGTCCGCTGGAAAATAACCAAGTATTACGTTGCATTCATATTGACGATCAATAATGATCTATAATAATGATGACGTGTCAATAATTACTATCGTTTGATTAGGTCGGGTAGCATAATCTTAACCTACAACTAAAACTATATAGGTATGAGCATATGATGACTAAGGCAACGAACTTGTGTAAACAAGTTTGAAAGTAACGAGAACACTATTTAAAAACCGTGTTTGTTTAACGACACTTTATCATACGGATAAATGAAGTTCCTAATAATCTCGTTGCAGAAGATGAGGTCGCATCGAAGGTTAGAATTGGGTATGCCGGCGCCGTCGTTTGACAGCTCGTGTGCGTGAAACTTCGTATAGAAAAAAAGGCAACAAAAGTTTTTTTTATATGGACTTTTACGCAAACTCTAAACTTTTCCAGCTCTAAACTACTCTGTATGAAAACTGCTTATGTATTTTCATATTCTTGTCCGCCACAAGAATATCTCATAAATAATTGAAGCTAAATTAATTATAAAATGAATGGAAACATTTTAACCCGCAACAAAGCACTCACCAAGGAATTTATTCCAATTCTAAATAATTCTGGTTAGGTTCTGGTAACAAAAAAACTTGATTGGATGGTTACGGCGATTTATATATTTGCATGCATGATGAAGAAGAAGAAAAAGCAAAACAAGTTAAATTGAGATCTCTGTCTAATGAGTTTACTGCAGCAATGGTCGTTTGACCCATCGGTTTGCTGATTTGCCTATCCCGAATGGTTCTTGCCGCTGGGTTTTTTAGTAGGGTAACTCAGACAAAAACTAAGTACAACAAGATTGCTGGCCAGCGCGCGCTGTACGACTGATCGGAGCACCTAACAATGTGGAGTTGGTAGAGAAGTTTTATGACATGGTTTAGTTGATGCAAAAATAGAGAAAAAAAATCAGCATCACTTCGATTGAATTTGAACCACACGCTTGCATTCCCCTTCTCCCCCTAAGTGTTGCAAGCGCGACACGATCATTAATGCACACACTAGAATTAGGCCAGCACGGTTCCTTGGGCATCGGGCAAGTCCTTGAAGGTGGCATTCTTTACCGTCACCGTGACACGATAATCCGGCGGCTGCCGAGATTGCCGCGGTAGCACCGAGAGGCCATGTGTGCATGTGCTCGAAGCCTTTTAATAGGCACATAATGAAAAATACGGTTCCATGTGCTGCAACACACTGGGCTTACTGTGCAACAGGTGTGCACATGCACATTGAAGACTCGTTTAATTGGTAGCTCTGCTATTTTTTGGCTTCGGCAACACTCTTCGTTTTACCCAACGGAACGGAAATGAGCTGTGGCAGCTACGGCAGCGTTAGGTGACATTTGAATAAAGCTTTTTATGTGTGATTCCGGACAGAAATGTGTCGACGGGCCAGGATGTCGATGTTTAGCCTCGATAGTGAAACGTGAAAAGAGGTCTGATTTGATTAATTATTCTTTGGGTCGGTAATGCTGTGTGTTACGCCACAAGTGTATTGGGCACAGCGACATAAAAACGTCCTTATTTTCCATTTATATATGTTCAGTTTTTTTGAGACACAGGATCAGTTACCCAGTAACAGATTGAGCCGGTCTGGTGCTACAATCGTAAACTCGTACAACTTAACAACATGCCCGTCATGGGTTAAAGCCCCGAATAGACCGTGCCCTCATACGTAGGACTGACTATCCTGCTATGTGCAATCCATCTGTTAAACTAGCAAAGTAGTCGGCACTGGCTAATTTGTAAAGAATAATTGGATTAAAAGTGTACAAATAAGTGTGTCTGTGTGTATTAAGTGAGTTTTGGTTTGTTTTGTTTTGGAGTTCACTTTATTAATTTTCGCTTTCGCAGTGCTTCGTTCAATCAATAGGCACTTTTAAATAACATTCATTTTGGGCACTATTACATATTAAATATTAAACATGTATAACACCAACATAATCTTTGCACTATTACAGCTCTTAAAGATGTTTAAAGATGTATTTTATTCTAAAAAGTGTCAACTCCGTTACGACGATCGTTTTAATTTACAAAATGTTCTTAACAAATTCGTACTATGAAGTTTTTGGCATTTATCAGATGATGAGATTATATGCAATAGAAATAATGGTCCATTTATGCTTGCTGAATGGTGTGGGTATTGATGATTTTTTAGGTTAAATTCTTGCTACAAGTGCAATTTCCTGCAACTCTATCCAAACGAGATTGAATTGAAAATGAGCATGTCATGACACATGGCAGTCATAAAGACCCAGTAGACTAATTTTCAATGGTTAAAAATATACGAGGCGCTTATGTTTTCTCACGTGAAAGCTATGGTATTCATCCATAAATTACGTATCCCTACAATTGCAAACTTTTCAACCCCCCCTCCTATTAATTGCATGGCACTACGATCAAATGTGTGCACTTTGCATACCGCTGCTGCGCCAATTCCGTGGTAAGTCTTCAACTCGCACGACTTAACAACATGTCCCTTGTCGGTTCAAGCTTCGTACGGACGGAGCCCCTAGTTTTCTTCAAAGTCCCCATAATGTATTAATATCAACAAAAATTAATTTGTTCGCATTTTTTATGAATCTTTTTTACGAATACCATTTAAATAATCCATAATTCATTGGGGATTAATTTTCTTCTATGCTTTTATATGGCATCTATTATATTATGTTAATGGTATTTGTAGTCTCCGTGTAATCAGGCTTACATATTTTGCATATTTTTAAGTTGTTTCCGGTAGTTCAATTTTTACAAAACTGTATGCAAATACCAGGCAGTGTTTGGTGTATGATTTTTTTTTTATTTTGTACACAAGTCTTTCAAAACAAAAATGCTTTTGATCGTTTTTTAAGCTAAGAGTCTTTTAGACGGAAATGAATCAAACAATTAAATGACAAACAATGTCGTTATTCAAACTCCAGACATTCTGAATTTCAGTACTTATCCAGTTGATCTACCTTGATGTAGTTGCCCTGACCTTGACCAATCGTTATTAAAACTCCAGACATTCCGAATTTCAGTACTTATCCAGTTGCCCTGATCTTGACCAATTTGACCACGGTAACAACCTGACAATTGGTCTAGTACATCTTAAAAGGTAGATTTGGAAAACCTAACGAAAAACCGAATGTTACTCATTTGTACTTTTATATTTGTAAAGAAGATTTTGGAATTAATTTGTTTGGTCATTCATGTATATGAGAGGTGAAAGCCACTACACAAAGAATGTTTATGTGATGTCCTGTTTCCCAGATACATAAGAATTGCCTGAAATGCCAATGTCCGACTATAATTTTCCTGTACTTGCGTATTTGTAGACTTGTGGTCCTTGCAGTCGAGACCATCGAGACGAAGCTTCTTCATGCTTTATTGCCATGAGAGGTTTAATTGCTAATATGGAAGAGCAGGAAAGCATGTCAAGTTTGTCAAGGTCTTTAAAAATTATCTTCCAGATTGTTACTTTTGATTGCTTTAAACATTATCAACACATTCCACACACTCATAATGTAGTATTCTGAGGAAGATTTAGTTTTCTGTTCATATGCGCATGAATAAAATCAATGGGCTTATAAAAGCGAATTAACATGTTCAGGTTTAACTTGGAACCATCCTTAGGGCGGGGCCCCCTCAAATCGCACAGTCCGCTTATAGGAAAATTCGGTGGTAGCTAATAACTGTTGAAAGTCTAGTATTGGCCGTCAGAACTGCGTCTAAACATTTTATTTTGCGTTAAGTAACAAAAGTTTAGTTTCCTTCCTCTCTCTCTCTCTCATGTTACAAATCATATCGTTTCACGACACATCCCTCTCCTCCGTATCAGCGTTACATAATTGTTGGACCAATCCTTGTTCGTAGCGTTTGCATACACAAATGACATTTTAAATTATACCATTTTAAAACAAAATAAATATTTAACCGTGCAGAAAATCAAAGTCGTGTATCCAGCCAAAACTATTTAGTATCAAATGTGTCTCGCAGTGCGAAAAGGACACGCATTCCTACGAAAGAACGATACGGGTGGAATGGAAACCTTCGACCACTAGAATAAACAGGGTAGAACGTATTACATACATTGTTTTATTGCTTATTTTATTGACTCACAAATGGATATCTATTCATCACTAATATCATCTGACGAATGCATTAATATATGCTATCTTACCGTTTCTTTAGGTATTAAATGACTAACATAGAACGTAACTTTGCCTTGTTTGTTTATCCAATTGCTTTTTTTACATTAGCGCACTTCTTTTTCTTATTTTTGGCATAACAACCGCTGTTGGCCAAGGCCTGCCTGTACCACTAGTGTGGATAGGCTTTCAGTGACTTATTTAGTACCCATAGCAGGATAGTTAGTCCTACGTATGGGTGCACGGTATATTCGGGACTTGATCTCATGACGGGCATGTTGTGAAGTCGTATTCGTTGACGACTGTACGGCCGACCAACATTAGCGCACAATGTTTAAAAATCTCAAGTTCTTTATTTATTTCTAAATCATTTATATGTTTCTTATTTTCGTGTTTCAACATTATCTAAGATATGTTTATAGTATTACATTTATGATACTGATACTGATAACTTAACGCAGCATCAACTTGCGTCCAACTAGCCGGGGAGTGCCATAGGGCATCAGCACTTTGCCGCTTTCCAATCGGTTGGCCAGAAGCGGAAATTCTTGCATTGCATGGGGTGGGGCCGGACGATAGGAAAGAAAACTGGTGTGGATGAAAGAAAGGCCACGAAAATTGCCACTTTTTCAGCTTCCTGCGTTCATTCCTGCGTTCACCGTTTCCTGTCGGGCCTACCGCAATTCGATAGCTTCGATTGGGCACCTTGGTGTAGGTCAGTTTGGCCGGGTAGTAGTCAGTCGCCGGGAGCACTTGCAGTTGCCATCTCGTTGTCATCAATGCAAAGGGCCATTGCAAGACGTTGGAGGGCATTTCCTCCCCAGCAAGCATTTGCTCATTCGCTCTGTTCCGTTGCCCATGCAGCAGCAAGGTGTATGCTGTACGCGATGCTGTATTTTGCGCTTTTTCTTATTGTGTATGTACCTTTTTTTTCCTCTCGCTCCGCTGGCCGCTTCGTTGAGGTTCAGTTTTCGGATCCTCGCCGTATCTTGAGTAATGAAAGGTTTTTGCGCCAATAGTAGTGGTACTGCAATGGCAGTAGAGGCGAATCATGACGAATAAATTTCCTGCAACCGTTGGCAATTGATTGCTTAAATTAAGGCTTTGGCAAAACGCACAGGAAATGTACTTAGAGTTGATAGGGAATAGCATCGCAGAGGTATGTGGCTTGTTTTGCTTCAGTGGTACGCTTCGTTTTTGTGTTTGTGTGAGTGAGAGTGTTTTTTTACGAACAGATCAAAGCGTGTAACGAAGTATCTATGGCAGAGATAATTACGGACGTACGGGGACAGACATTTTTGTAATTTATAATCAAACCTGTGTTTCGATAGACAAGTTTTACACAAGACACATTTAATAAATAACAACAAATCAAAACACTGCGCACGAACTACGCCTGCTATGTTTTTGGATTAAATGAAGTGCAACGTTGCATTGTGGAACTTTGTGGTAAATTTTAAGAACTCATGTTGATCTTACTCTTTTATTATGTTGTTTTAACTCTATATGTACGAGCCTTAGCAATGAAGTGGAAATCATTGGCACAGAACGCATGATATAGAACCCTACAGCATGTGAAATACATAAAATAATGATACACCTTATTCCTCCTCCTTCAATTACACATATACATATTCAGCATTAAAATGGAGCAAAATATGGCAAAATATCAAACATAATTAAAAATCGGTAGTCAAATTGCTTAGAACTAAAAGGCATAAATAAGCAAAATGGCAAAAAAAATCATGAGTCTTTTCATAAACTACATAGAATTGATAGAAAATAATGAAATAAAACAAATAACGAATAAAAACACGTTGAAGGTCATGGTAAGTTAGGAAATAGTTATATACGCAAATATACGGATATGTTGTTTTAATAAAAAAATGGCACTAAATTAAACATCGAACCAAAAGATGGAATAAAATTGCGTATAAACCTGTGGGCAACTTCGGTCCACCGCTCCAAAACAGAAAGTAAATGGCAACAAAATAGAACACCAAGAACGGCGGAATGAATTCTTACAAAAAAGAGACAAAATAAAAGATGCCTGAAGTTTTGTTTTTGATGTAGTTTTGTGTGTGTGTTTGGAGTCGGTTTCGATAATGGCTACCGATCCCGTTTCGTTACTAGGGCAACGCGAACGCTTCGCGATCGAATTTATTCTAAGATGGCGGGCAACTTTCATGTAGAATAAACGCCCCACCATCATTGAGCAGGTGTCATGATGGGATAGCAGCAAAACAAAACAAAGCAGCAAAAATAGCGAGAATAGCGAAACGATGAAAAAGAAACAAAACAAAAAAAAAACAAAAAAACATCTTAACGACCGGCATTAGATTGATCGCGGCCGATGGTCGATGGTAGCATTTTGGAAGTGAATTACTACAGCGCGCAACCGTCAATCATCGTTTGATACGCCCTTTTGTTGTATGCTACGTTTACTCTTTCGCGCTGCTTGGTATCCTTTGATTTGCAGCCCTTGCTTTTTTACCTTTGTGTGCGCCTAGCTTCATTCTCATTTCTCTTGTTCACGCAATTTTAGCCCAAGCGGCCAAGGGAGAGGGCATTTTGCGTTGGCATGATCATCTGGACAATTTTGTAGCTCTCTGTCCACAATGTTCTTTCGAAGGGTGGTGGGATGATGTGGGATTGGGTAGAACATTTTCTCTCCCCGGCGGGGAAGCAATTCTAGTAGCACTGTGGCGAATTACCGTCATTACCGCTAGGATTTGATGAAATTACGAAAAAAAAAAACGCATTCGTTTTGAAAGCAAAATGAAACGAAGAAATGGAGCATTGTGAAAAATGAACAACGGCATGAAAGATAAAAAAAAGGTTTACCCTTTTATTATGGCTCTTCGTTTCGTCACTTTTGTTTGCTAGCTTTACGCAAGTCTTCTTATTGCTCTCATCTTAAACTTACACTATGTGCATTGAATTAACAAAACTGTTGGTAGCGTTCAATTTATTCCCTACGACAGCTTAAGTTATTTGCACTTTAAGTTTATTCATGCCGTTTTCTTGTTGTCTTTTTCTTTATCAGGCTTCTTCTATCGATAGCCGGAGGCATTATTTCCCCCCTTACCACCACGATTTTCTATAAGGTTTACTTTTTGCAGTGTTTCATTTGATGTTATATATATTTTTTTAGCTTCATCGTTTCGTTGTTATTTCTGCAAAGGTACGTTTTTGCTGTTCAAAAGCTTCACAGACGTTTCGCCTGCATGTCCTAAAGCTGCTATTTAAAACTGGTGTAATTTTATATAATGGATTCCTAGCGCTAACCCTTGGCAACCGTTCGTTTTAGTGTGTTTTTTCTTCTCCTCTCTCCCCACCAGTAAGCCCTTTTTGTCGGTGCATTTGCTATCTCTTCTGCCAGTGTCTTGTGTAAGTTTTTTAAGCCATTTTCTCTGCTGTCATCTTTTCGGTTTCGCGCACTAGAGGAGTGCATTTTGTTTTTTTTTTTTATTATTCCGCTTGGTACCATTTTTTTGTATCGCGTACATTCGCTTCCAGGTTGCGTTTTCCGATTGAACGTAAATGGTGGGCTCCCCTTTTTCACCCCCCATCTTCACCCCGCGATAGGAACGCTCAAATAAGTGCTCAGCGTGGCGCGGTTTCGTTTGCGGCAATACAATACACTTGCGCCGAAGCCGTGCTGGAACCAGAAGCTATGCTTCTTGTATTTTAATTCCCATCTTCGCACAACCCTAAGCGTACTAGCTTCGGCCGCGCGCGCGGTAGCTGTCTCGCGATATTTTCCTAGTGGAAAAGCTGTTGTGGCCACCACGGGTTGGCGCGGGTTGGGTGCGGGGCACATGCGAGTAGTTCTGGTTTGCGTTCGGGCTATTTTAATTGTTACGAAATACTATCACGTAATTTGATGGAATCAAGTTCTGTTCGGTGCAGCTCGGTTCGGCCATGGTTCGTTTGATTAGCTTGCTAGCTTCTTTAGGAGGTTTAATTTTATCCTTGCTTGTTACGTCTATATTTTACCAATTATGTGATTTCATGACAGCAGTTGTTATATATCCAAATGTCGCACTCATTTGGTGCATCTGTTTTCAATAAAAATCAATGTAAAACGGTTGTATACCGTATGAAAGTATGGTCTCAACTTTAAACAATAAATAAACAGTTATGTAGGTATGGTATGTTCATGTTTATGCTGTTTCTAAACTTTCCATAAATGTCTGAAATTGTTGAACGTATAATTTTGGCAGTTTTGCAATGAAAGCAAAAACTGATGTGCCAATTTTTAACAGGTGAAGCGGAACATATTATGCACGAACATATTATGCAGTGATAGGAACAAATGATGGAATTAAATGCAGTAAAATTACCTAAAAGTAAGATTAATTAACACCTTCAAGCATTTTACAAAGGCTTCAATATTGTCATTGTTTAACAGGGCAACGCTAAAGGGGAGCTAAAGAGAAGATATCATACAGCGTTAGCGGTGACTGACCATGACCTAGCCCAGCACAGTTTCGGTTATGACTTATATGACAAAACATTCCATTGTGCGCTGGGTATTACCGAACGGAATGACAATTGCCGTGCGATAATATTTGAAGCTGTTACGAAGATGATGTGCGGTTGCAGGCAGACTATATAAAAATGAACGGGAATTTCAACAATTTTATCATAGTCTTGAAAGCATGGAGCGATCATTTACCCGATGAACTGAAGAATTGAATGAATTATTAGTAACAAAATGTAAATGCGTGGATTCGACATTTTCCGACGCTCATACGAAGCTCGTCGTAGTAAAATGCTCACTTTCCATCATATGAAATACCTATATTTTGTTTCGTTACACTGTTTTGCTTGTTTGTATACGTTGGTGCTTCTTCCGACCATGTGCCGGTTTGCTTGTTTCATTTGCTATCATCGCCAGCGATAAGATGCGCTGGTTGGTAATTTAAAACCAATTTCAAAACGTTAAAACAGGACGCTAGATCTTAGCTTCCACGTCCGCCGTCCCCCCTCACAGGTGCTTCCCGCTCGAGAACTCATCGTTCATTTTATGCTGTTCGTTCCCCACCAAAGTGTTCGCTGCTAGCGGCACCCCACTGTCCCCGCGCGGGTCGTTTTGCCAACGATCGGCGTGTGCAACGATCTGATCGGACGCTTGATGGTGCATCATTTTTTGTTGTTTTGCGAGTGTGTGTTAAAAAAGTGCAGTGTACTATTGTTGTTGGTGTTATTATAACTGTTATTGTTTTTGTGCCGTTTGCTTTTGGTCTGTTTCGTCCGCGCATTCGTTGGTTTTCGTCGCAACCAGAGCACCCTATCCGTAGGATCCGCGCTTGTGATGCGTTGCACATTGCGTTTTGTAGCGCAGCGCCGATGTTTTCGACTCGTCGTTCAAGTGTTGGTCCCGCGCTGGCGATTTTATTTTCGTTCGCGCTGTAGCGTTTATTTTATTTTATTATTGCTGCCCTTCCCTTTACACCCTGGGCTGGTCCGTCTTGTCGGATTTGGCGAAATGTAGTATAACGCTGGAGAAGCCGCAGAAGGGGGAAGAGGGAGTGGAGAAACCGGGACTTCTTCAGGCGGGAGTGTGAGAAGCAAACTTGTTTTTGCTTCGATTTGGTTGTTTATTTTTAAAGATTGAACCGCAAAATTGGCGAGAAGCAGTGCCCTTGCCCGTGCGAGTGAACTGGTGTGGCGGAGGTTATCCCAGTGAAGATATTTTACGACGGTTGGCAGATCGTTGATCGGATTCTTGGCTGTATGTTGGGGAAGGTTAAGGTTACGAGAAAAATCGTGTGTGTATGTGTCGACGACGGTGAACTTTTTACTGTGAATACAGCTGTTCGATAAAGATTTATTTTTGGGAACTGTTGGAACTAATTTCTGTACACCACTTCAATTGATATTCTTTGTTAAATATTCATATAAAATAACGCAATTGTCTGGTAAAAATTTCACCAAATATAATAGTAATTGTGATGAAATTCAACCAGTGCATTGAACTGAGAAGCTGATGAATATTTGAGCTGCTGTCTGTTGGAGGTTATTATTCTTTACACTTGATGTACTAGACTTGCGAGGCCTGAGAGAAAAAGAATTGATTTTGCAATGAACACTCTAAAAATGTTTCTCATTACTTGGCTAGGGGCTGGTTGGATAGATTTCGCCATACAACGGTACTAATTAATCAATTTTACCAACTGGGGATACAATCGACCCGCAATACCGTTACTTTTCCATTAACATTGCTTTAAGATGCCTGGGTGCCGCGCGTTAGATGCGTCATCATCTCGGCCATGCCTTGCTCCCGCATTTGTTCATTCCGAAAATAAAAGATCGCAAAAGAAACCACTCAAAAGGTTTACTCACTCACACACAAACACGCGCGCACGTACTTGTCTTCTTCTTATCCCTCTTCCTTACGTGGTGCAACACCATCTTCACGCTGAAGGATGCTGCAGTAATAATAATCGGCGTCATGATCAGCATCAACCGGGAGAGCCGCGTCCGTTCGAGCAGGATTTTGTGTGAATGCAATGGACCACATGGTCCGAATTGCATACGTTGCATACACGTATGTGTGGTGGCGAAGGGGTGGATGGTGGTGCTGCGTTTGGGGTTTGTGATCTTCCCTATGGCCAACCGTGCCAACCCTATACGATGACCAAACGCTTTGTGGCTCAAATGTGCAAATTCCTCGCCAAATGCCACCCAAAGAAGGCGTACCATCTTCTTACTACCGCTCCCCGACACCGACCTATTCATCCCCTGCTCCATTCCGCACGGTTCTGTGTGCGGGACTTCAAATCAGCCGCACTATTGTATCCATCGAAAAATGTTGCCCAGTCGCCGCCGCCGCCGCCGTGGCTCTGGTTGCACACCCTGCCGTGCCGTGCCGCCGCGCTGTGTGAATGTGTGAAGTGGAGAAAGAAGGAGAAACGCAAAGTCTCGAAGCGAAGGCACGGACAAATCTTCAGTATCAACGAAAACAGGAAATCTTGGCAAAAATAACTGCAAAACTGACAGGCGAAGGTTACGGCGGTTGCGGCCGCGACGCAGTACAAGAAACGGCACACAAAAGCACAGTCTCCACCGAAGAAGGCCGCAGATGCTTTCGCGTGATTGACGAGATCTGACCGTGACGATCTGGGGGAGGAGGGGAATTGAGACGGAGGAAGGGAATCTCAGGGTAAGGGAATCGGCGGGTGTGCGACCGAAGCCCTGTCGTGCCGGTCGGGCAAGGCAAGGAATCAGTTTTCACTCAAAAGTAATAAAATAATTTATAACATGTGAACTTGATAGATAGCTCTCTCGAATCTTGCCATTCCCGATGTGTGCTGGGGCCGCCGGTCGTACGTTCCTTTTCGGTCGACGCTTTTGCCCACCCGGTGGGGCGCTCTTTTTGAGCGTCTGCTTTGCTGGCTGGATTCTTGAGGATTGACGCCTCTTGTTACATCTCCGGTGACTACATTGAGCAAAACATTCTGCTACATTCCGTAATGCAACAAGCGTGTAAGACGGAAGGGTTAGTTTGATTAGGAAGGCTTTTTTAAAATATTACAAATAGGTAAAGTTATATACACATTTTAGATTTCAAATAAATGACACAAAAATGGTACGGATGATTTCGAGTATTCCAGATGGTTTGCAAACGAAACTTCCATCCTACTGTTAATTTACTCACAATTTTTAATTAAAAACGTAAAGGAACGTACGAACCATGTGCCGATTGGTGCTCCTCTACCGTTCCCCTTTTGTTTGGATTTCTTCGCCCGGTGTTAAGCTCGCCTGAGTCGGTTTTGGCTCCCATCACGCACTATACCCACTCCCCACGTCGATGAGGCTGTCTTCGTCCGCTCCGTTTTTCCTTCGATCCTTCCGTTCACCAGTCTTAAATTTCCCCACTGGTTTGGTTCCACATACCCTTCCGTCGCATTGTCGGCGCCCGGTTCTTCATCCACTTTCCTGGCGTCCATTCCGCGTCGCGGGCATATGACCAAGGGGTCCCATGAGATCGGTCGGATGAAGTGTGTACAAAGGGAATAATTGCTGTACATTGACATCAATCTGCACTGCTCGTTTCTTCTCTCTTACTCTTCGCACGTCTTGATTCGACAAATCTCCACTGGTCCACTTCTCTTCGGAGCGACTCCTTTCGCCCGCCCCTCGAAACCAACTGCCTGCTCCATCTTCCAGTTTTGACCGTTTTTTCTGCTTCCTTTTTTTCATCCCAGCTGGACAGTTTGTTGTATTGTTTTTTTGCGCGCGTACTGCACATTTGAAGAATCGGACTTTTCTGACTCCTGCTCAGACTCCGATTGTCGACCCTTACGCCACCCTATGCCCAGGAATCGGACCAGACGATAAAAGGGACCGTGCGCGGGGGGTTGGCACGGGGTTTGTGTTCTACCATCACTATTTGTCTCCTGTATCTTTCTCTTTTACGTGATCTCGTTTCCGTGCCAATAGCCAAAGTTTCTGATTACGTTGCGTTGCTCTTCTTCCCTGCCCTGTCCTTCGGGCACACATGCACTTCCTTGCGTCGTGATTATTTTGAAGCTTACACCAGCAAAGGGGATGAGGCGGTGAGAGCTGCCAACTGGAACGATGCTGCGATGATGCTTAGTTCAGCGATGATGTACGATGGCCGGGCGGAGGAATATTAAATCTAAGCGTTGAGATGAGTGGAAAAGACAAAATGAGACTAATGCTGGTGCATGGTGTTTAGCTTGGCGGTGCAAATGAGATCATGCTGGACGCAAACGACGACGAAGTTGCTATAACACATAATCACATAAGGTACCGTTGCAAAAATTGGCGTTTCGGTGTTTTTTTGTTTGTATCAACTAATAAATTATTTTCAATTAAGTTATAGTAAAAGCAAACAAAGTACAAATATATGATAACAGTTGTTGAATGTTCGTGTGTTTTTTTTTATTCAGGAGTAACGGTCCAAAAAGGCCGTATTGCTAAATGTTCGTGTGTTGTTCACGATGAATATGTTTTGTTTTTTGTTTATTATTATTTAATAGGCATTCAGTAATTTTTAAGTATTTAATTCTCATCCGAAAGTGTTTCCCTTCCTCCTTAGAAAACCCAAACTGCTTAAGATAGGTAAATGGTGGTAGGAAGATGTACATTCTTCATTAAGTTTAATTACTTTTAATACAGCTGGAATAGGCCATGGTAGACAATTTCTACCGAAAGGTATTCGATGTAGATTTTCTGTTTCAAGAAATAATCAATGTTCCTATAGTAGATATTTAGGTTTGCACTGCTTCGAAAGATTATGCACTTCAACTTTCCTTGCTTGATGTCGTACAAAGCATCGAGGTAGATTGGTTTTTGGCGGCAACGGGTCAAAAGCTAGACGGTATGAACAGTGGTTAGCTGCAAAGTGAGTGGTTGAACAATTCTTATGAAATCTGATAAATTGATAGCGAATTTAATTGATGTATTTCATGGATAGATGATAATATTTATATGTAATCTTTAATTTTATCGGCAATTCGCCACAGACTTTTAAAATCATTTAAGTAATGTTCTTTTTGGAAGAATAGATCGAAGGATTCCGCAAATAAACATAACATTGGAATAGTAAATTTAATGGGAACAGTATGCATTTGTAATATTTGTTTGTTTCAATTATTTATGTATCATTGTTTTGAGTATTTACATGTCATGCCGTGATGACAAGCATTTTAATTATAATTTACGTATTTTAAAACGCAACGGTAATTAGGGTGGTATGAGACATCGAACCCAACTTTATAAAACGTTGTACAATTGTCATTCGCCATCTGGACTAGATTTTTCTACTTAATATATCAATATCGGATCAATATTTTTATCTAAAATATTTAGGAATATTCTGTATTTTAGCGTGTATAAGGACTCTCCGGTGAGTTATTCGATATTTTTGAAAAAATGCTTTTTGTTTGCTTTTTATGCTACAACATTCATAAAAACCAAAGCTTTGTGAACACTACCATTTTGATTGAGATCAAATTTGTTTTTCTTTACGTACTTCTTGTACAAGCCTAGGGTCCGATGGTCATATCAGTGTACCTTTGTATTCTTTTGATATTTGCTGAGCAAGTTTAGTTTTTGTGTTTTTGAGGCTTAAGTGGTTCGTTTTTAAGATTTTGAATCGCCAATTCAAAGAACCGAGTTAGATCATTTGTTTCCTCAGTTTCCATACTGCTTTCTTGTTCTTATGCATTTCGTTTTCCCTGTATTATCTTTGTGACATCGCATACATCAGACTATCTTTGTATTTTATCGAAATATGGAATGTATATTAAAGTCTCACCGTGCAACTAGTCATATCGAGAGAGCTTTACGCCGTGAAGCGTGAAAAAATAGTCAAAATCAACATTACTGAAACATTTCACGCCTAAATGTATGTACCCAGCAGCTCTGTGGTGCGCTAATATTTGATGATATGCCAAAATTTTCACGCGCCCACGCATGGCGTGCAAATATTCGTCGTGAAACTAATTGTTTGTGTATGAACTTCTATTCGAAAATTATCGAATGTCATCGATTTTGGTTTCGCGCTTCACGGTGCGACGCCATTTGGCGGATTGTCTGGTTGCACGGTTAGGTGTAATAGAAAAATTACCTTCCATGTAAAACGAGCTTCTTAATCTGGCTTTGGTCATTTTGGATCTAAAAGAGGGTCCTTAAACTCTCTAAAATACGGTACCTTTATAAAATATAAACGAACATATTTTTGTTTTTGTAGTTGATATGAAATGATCCATTTTTTACTGGATAAAAATAGTAAAATCCTCAACTCTCGAAACTCAGTAAAATCCAAAAAATAAAATAAAAACATAGTAAAAACATTTACCCTACTAGGTACTAGACTGATTTTGGCCCCTACCATAATTTAAGCTTCTTCTATTTGGCGTAACGTCCTACGCGGACATGCCGGCCTTTACACAGGCTTTCAAGACGTAATTCATTACCACGCAGCCGGATAGTCAATCCTTGCTACGGGGGAACGATCCGTTCTAAGCTTGAACCCATTACGGGCATGTTATTGAGTCGTTCGAGTTGACGACTGTACAATGGGACCGCCCTAAATTTAAGCTAAGATAGTAACCTTAAATTTCAACCTATCAATGGAACAACTTTCATAATCCGTTCCGCCATATTAAATTTCATCATTTTTATACCTACAAGGACACAATTTAAAATCTTTTTTTTTATGTTTGGAATGAGTTATAGTACATTTAATAAATTTTGGAATATCGAATCAATCAGTTTTTAACATGTTATGACAAAATACTTATGCTTCAGCCGAAAAATTTGTAAAAATTCATTAGCTAACCCGATCCTGCCTGCGACGAATCGGCGTTTGTTTACATACATTTTCAAGCTGAAATAATCTAGACCAGTGGTCTCCAACCTGTGGTGCGCGGACCACTTGTGGTCCGTGTCGTTAACAGACGTGGTCTGCGATAGAATTTATCTTTTAAAAAGAAAAGCTTATTATTATACATATCGTGCATTTTTTGTCCTCGCCATTAAGATAAAATTTTCAACAGGCCCGTCTGGAATAAGAATAAAACATATTTTGGATCAAAAGCTTTGAACTATGTGAAATAAAGGATGCGCTTAATGGATGTGGGCCGCGGCAAAAGTATATTCTAAACCAAGTGGTTCGCGATGCTAAAAAGGTTGGGGAGCACTGATCTAGACTGAAAATATGTTAGTATAATAAGTTAGTATAGCGTGTGGTTTTATATGTAATGTTGAAATGTTTTCAGTGGCCAATTGTCAAACTTCATGTTAAAAAGCTGACACGAATCGTAAAACTCGCTATACTAGTTTAAAAAAAAATCTATAATTGAGAAAAAGTGATTTTAGTGACTTGCCAATTTGAAAAAAGATTGAGAAAATAAAAATAAACTTAATTCACCGAGAACACCATTGAATTCTGGGAGGTAAGCTTATTCTTAGTAACGTTACATTTGACACTTAAAGCTGTTCATAATAAAGTTGGCGGACCACACCCAGCTACACACCGCTACAGCACCGACTGGACTGGATAAAATAAATGTATACTACAACGGTTACACTTTGCATACATTCGGACCTACCCGAAAACAAAAAACACATTAAATCCAAATCGCAAGACACCACCACTACAACACCACACAGTGAAATCATGGCAAGGGTGCGGCAAGCATGACATGAATTCGATTCCATTTTCAATGACCGTTTGGTGGTTGCGTTTTTGTTTCTTCCATATGTTTTTAGAGTGGCCATTGGAAACCGTACGATAGTTTGAACCGTGTCAAACCGTGCCGTTAATACTTGTCTTCTTTTTTTTCAGTCGGCAAATAGCGAGGCAAAGAAACAAAAAAAAAGGCCAGGCAAAGAGCAGTGATACAGCGGGAAGCGGGAATGCAGTTCAAAGGCTTGACCGTGGTCAGTTCAAAACGCAGCCAAACCGATTCAAACCAACCAATTCGATGCGACGACGTTCTTGTGAACAGGACGTGGAGTGGACGTGAGACGAGTGTGGCCATGTGGAGACCGTATTTAGTCTTGACGGATGGACATTTACCAAAGGCTCGGAATGCCATCCCTTCCTCTCCTCCAAGTTCCTTCAGGTTGACTTTCGTGTCCATTTCGCACATGAAAACATTCACTGAAAGAAGGGAGGTATACCGGCAAAAGAGAATGAGAGAATAAGAAAATACATTACATGGGCTTGCGCGTGTATGGGATAAAAAGGGAGAGAAATATTCAGAGAAGGAGAGAGAGGTAGAGAGAGAGAGAGAGAGGCGAGATAGATAGAGAGAAATGGAAGAACAGGGGAAATTGGATCCACCAGAGGGGCAGTTCGTTTTCGTCCGTTGGGCAACGATTTTCGTCCTCGTCATCGCCATCATCATCGTCTTTGTCATCGATGTCTTGACGCGTCATCATGCTCCACTCGTTCTGCCGTTCTCTTCCACGCTCCCAGCCGCACGGGGTGCCGGGGTCCGCTTGCCAGAATGATTGCAGACGACCCTAATGGACAAACCACAAAACCAACCCCATCTCCAAACCGTGCAGGTCGTTGACCAAATCTACTACTACTTGCCCTGGTGTCGTCCAAGGGGAGGGACACCGCCGTTGTTTACACAGCGCAGCGTCATGAGGGTGTGTGTGTGTGCGTGCGCGTGTTTATGAGGAAAATAACTCGATATTCAGCGATGTTGTTGTTGTTGTTGTTGATGATGATGATGATGATGATGATGTTGGTTTGGTCAATCTTTGTCACTTCACCCATCCTCCAGAGGGGTTTTCCCCATTACTTCATACCGAACGTTCTCCATATGGTGGGCTCGTAGTAAAACTGCAACCCCCAAGAGTTTGGTGCAATTTTGCACATTTTTGCACTCGACTCAAGTTTACAGCACAACCAGTAAACAGTGTTTTTTTTAAAAGAAGTTCACGCACATACACCTACATTCATACGGGCTCTTGCGTATGTGTGTGCAGAAACGTGCGTCAGATAACAACTTCTTTTCTTTGGACGAGCGCGAGCGCGCGCGCGTGAAAGATGATTTATCATGATCGATGGCCAAAAGCCGTCGAGAGACCTTGAGGTAGGTCAGTGAGCGCTTCTGGCCCAGACCGGCTCAGGATGGTGGTCACCGCGTTTGTATGGCTTTTTTATTGCATGGCGGATTCGGTAGCTTTTCTCGCCGCTTCTCCTCCATCTTCTTGGCTGCGACGAGAATTTAATTTAAAAAGGCAATGGAGAGGTTGATGTGTGGCGTTGATGTGGGGAAGGGATTTTTGTTGGAAAGATCTGTTTTTGGAATATGTGTGTATGTGTGTGTGTGATGTACACGGAAGGGACGGTGTGGTAAAGCTGCGTGTATAGACTTGCTCGGCCGACGACGACGGTAGTACACTTCGATGTGTTAATTAAATGAAAAACTTTTGCATCTTCCACAGCTCTGTCCGTCTGGTCCGTTGGTCGGTAGTCCAAAATAGTTTACTCAATTGCTCAATTACCGAACCAGAAGGACGGAATCGTAAGGTTAACACATTCATCTTCAAATTTAAGCTCTGACCATTCACATGGTCTTGAAGTGAACAACAGTTGAGCTTCTAGCATGAAATATAATAAAAGGGTAAGAGGAACTGAGATGAAACAAGTCTCATCATCGAATCGTTGCCAACTCTTGTCACTTCAGTTATATAGAACTCATTTTCTTTGCTATACCCTGAGATTCCACCGGAAATTCAGCTTTCCCGAACCGGTCCAGTTTGGTGCAGCTTCTAGCTTTCAATAATTTCCGACGTCTCGATTACTCCACCTTTCGTGGCCGGGTTTTTGATGCACACCGTCTTAGATTATGATTAAACGTTGTCAACCAAACCGGGGCAACCGGGGTTTGGCGGGGATGCTTATCAAGAGCAATTTGCTTGAGCAGCAAAAGGAACTGGAGCAGCGAAGCCACGCGCTGGTTCCGTTCCTACCGTTCGCCATCGGGGGAGCCATCTGGGGCTTGGGAGCCGGTTTTGCACATTGACTTCCGGTGCGCCGGTTCGTTCGTTGGCAAACGATATTTTTCAATCTCATGTCATCGTGTTCTTCGCATGCGGCTTGATGAGTTCTTCTTGAGCGGGCAATAGCTGTTCTGTGTGTGAGCGTGCTTTTTTTTCGGTACGATATCTGCCCGCCAGGGCGTCTAATGCGCCGTGAGGAGTGATGCACAAAATGAGTGCACAGGAAACAGGAGAGAAAATAATGAAAAAAGCAGCACAGAAATATTGACGACGGGGGCTACTGGCGAAGCGAACGCCAGTAGCCAAATCGACCGGTTAAATGGCGAAAAAAGGGAACGAACCAGCAAACACAAAACAACAACAAAAAAAAAAAAGTAATAAAGTAAAGATCAATCAAGCTGTAGCGCTTCTTTCGACGCTTTATTGATGTCGGAAGTATCCTGGGGGCAGCAGCGATGGCAAAGTTCCACACAGTCTAGGGGTGGGTACACCACAAGGAGCGAATCGCCGCCTGCACGAAACCCGAAAGCAATAAACGATCAATCAATTTTCATAAAACACACCGATGCACCCGCAACCGGCACGGGCGAGTCCTGGCGAAACGTAAGACGACAAGGCGTAATAAAAATAAATTACAACTTAATCTAAATTTTATTGAGTCAGGTCAGTGTCAGTCAGTTCGCTTTGGTGGTGGATGAGTTTTGAAATTACTCGCTCGGTGGCGTCTGGCATCAAAACGGGCACAAATCGTACGACTCTGATAGTGTATGAAACAGTTCGCTGTCATTGTTGCCTGTTAAATAATACAACTATGTAAGTGAGAACACTGAGAACGTCTGCACACGAGTGTTTGCGGGAAGTTCGGTTAGATGATGCTGCTGTTCCCGCGGATCGCGCAATCGTTGCTTTTACTTCGTCTTCGTCCGTTTACTGTTTGTTTGCCTTTCTATTTGCTACAGCTCTACTGTGTGCAGAACTGTCAAGCCGGCGAATACCGTTTGCCTGAAGTGGCGAATCGTTCCGTTTTGGTTCGTTCGATTCGGTTTCGGTCGTGGAATCTCACACTGAACTCATTTATTTCAGCCGATGGATCTGATGGAGCCGGACAGCGCTATTCGGCTACCAAGCGTGCGTACCTTATGCCGCAAACCAAACCACTTGTCGCGCTTCGTCTAAAGCGTCTTAGACGATAAACAACGACGACGACGACGTCGAAGCGCACGGGGAGAAAGACAACCATTGTCTCAGCTCAGCTGGTGGCGTGCTCCGTGGTCAGTTTGTACCACCGCCGGTGAGAGAACGTTCCCGCCGAACGCTGCGTCCCCGTTGAGGAGGGTGTGTATTAATTTTTATTCCTTGGAAGTGGCTGGAGATGCGAACGGAAGATGCGAGTCAAGCCGGGCCAGCATAACTGAATGCGCTTAAAGTAAACCGAATCTGTTTGTGTCCACACACCCGGGGTGGTTTGTGGTGGCATCAGAAAACAGGGCAAAAGAATGGACAAGATTGTGCTAATGGTGATGATCGCGGCTGTTGCTGTTCGCAAGAGCACAGATGAAGAAGATGCACATGAGCAGCACACCAGTAGATGATGATGATGATGGCGATGATGGCGATGATGGTGATGTCGGTGGTACTGTTTGGCAATGAGGCCGAGGAACGGAGCAAAAACCCTCTTCTGCAGGCGTTCGCATTTGGCATCGGCGCGTCTTCGCATGCAGCATCACAAAAGCAGAACAAAAAAACATCTGCACTGGCTATCAAAATACGTTTCGCATTGGCGTAGGTCAGTAACATTCGTGCAGCAGCACGAAATTGCACTCCCGGCGCGTCGACGTGAACGACGTGAATTGATTAACGAGGTTATGTTCGACAGATGACTGTGCTTTTTCTTCATGAATTGTTAATTTACGGCGTGCGTTGCATTTGCGATTCTCCCGACACACGGGGCTGGGCACGGAGGGGTGGGTCGGATGCAGCGAAAGTATGCCGGGACAAGGGACAAGCTTTCTGCTTGAACGAAGTAGAAATGCTCAGTTGATTGGACTGTGCGTTCGTGAAAGATCGTTTGAGGTTTACAAGATTTTTGTACTTTTTTATTTTGTGTCTTGTTTGAACAAAAAACAATGATTTGTTAGATTTAATTGATTGGAATTGTGTATGTATCAAAACCTGCTTAAATAATACCATGAAATCTGCCACCTTTAACGCACATCTGCCTGCACAGTGATGATCCGTTCCACTTTAAATTTATTTCTCTTTCTCGTCCAAATCCAAACCGCACGATAGCGAGTGGGGGACTTATGGAAATGCGTAAATTCATGATCCCTTCCGTATCGGATGTGTTACTTTACGCCCTGCAGGCAACTCTTAATGTAGGCGGAAATCTTTAACTTTTTAACCGTTCTTACATCTGCCTTCTGCCTTCTGTGCAAGCGAAGTGCTACTAAAGGCTGGGTTAATTCTTCCCCACACAACGCATTTTGTAATGGGGGAGATGGCAGATGACACCGGGAAGACATCAGGAAACCCCAATGAGTAGACATTACATAAAGTGTGCTTCAGTTACCTGTTGCTGTGCTTGACGTACTATTCTTGTAAAATGAGCATCAGCAAACCGATGAAAGATGAGCGACGACTTTAACGTTCTTTTATGTGATGGCCCTCTAGAGTTGCCCCTCTACCTCTCTTATCACTAGAACTTATTCTACTTCTTTTTTTCTTGTACCTTTTTCAGTGCAACAACCATAATGGGTATTGGCTTGCCATAAGCTACTGATGGGTTTGGCAATCTGGTTTGCCCAAAAGCAGAGTAGTCATTCCTACGTATAGAGCGAGCTACAGCTTAGTCTTTGTTGTTTTACTTATTATAGTGCCATTAGTCAAAACCATTTTGTGTGGAAACGGGTTAAATATTTTTGTCTGTTTCCGGACATATGTGCTGTTGAGTGGAACATGCGATGAGTTTATTTTTTATCGCGTTCAATTTCCGGTAATTCTACAGTGCGGGTAAGTGGCTTTTTTTGTGAGAGTGGTTGTGCCGTTCTGTCCGTTTCTGCAGATTTAAGTTTTAAAGTCCAACACATGTGTTTGCCATTTGCCCGTTCGGGTGAAAGCAAAACGGTCAAGCAAATCATGTAGCGTGAGGTGGGAGGGGGGAGAAGGAGGACGGAACAGCAGCGGATTAAAGAGGGATGTGCGGTCTAGTCATAAAACGTGCCCGGCTCTCGAATCGGATGACGATTTTGTCGCATGGGAGCGGTCGTTGTGCGATTGAATTGTGAAACAGCGCGCGAGAGAGAAAGAGATAGAGAGAGATGGTGAAACAAAAAGTATTGCAACGTGAACCAGAAACAAAAAGAAACACATTTGAACCATCCATCTTCATGAGTTTCATTGCGCGTTTGAAGGGGATTTCTTTTAGCAGATTCGCGCGAATCCGTGTTCTTGCATCGCTCTGGGTGACAACCGACATGCTCGCAACGAGTTCCCACGGAACATGCTGCGTCCCTGGCGCGAGAACGTGGACGAAATCCCGGTACGTTTCTACGAGAGGAGTGGAAGTTATGATTTATACAATTTATAAATTTTTATCTCAATCCAATGCAATCGAAACCGCGTTCGATCGCGCGACGCCGGTACCTCGGCGAATTGTGCGGCAAGTAACAACGCTCTCATGCAATCAATCAAAGGCGCGATTGTTTGCAATTTGTGAAATTCAATATTGTGTCTTGCGCGAAATCACGCGGATATGGATTTGGAATGGATTCGGAATGGCGGCATTGGGGAATTCGATAGCATTTTGTCGGCGATCGAACGGTGCTGGAGCAGCGCCGGTAAGCAGCTGGAGGAAATGATGCATGTTTTGCACACTTTCAGTCAGTCTCCGTGTGTTCCCGACACGGCGACACTGACGTTGTCGTCTTTGCACTCTGTCAATGGTGGATGAAACGGGGAAAAATGATGCCGGAATCAACCCACCAAGGACCGACAACGACTAGAATGATTGATTTAGGAGGCTAAACGGCTATTCTTCTGGAGCTACGAGCAAATGTGGCTTAAATGCGTTACGGTTTCAGTGCCGTTAAACTTTTCCATCTGCCAAACTTTGTGCAGCAGTTACTGTACCCATCACACTAACTGGGTCAGTCTTTGCTAAACTGTCATCATTTTGCTGTCAATGCGAAAGGAAGAGCTACTGTGCACCCGAAACAAAGAACTCCACAGTACGGTGAGGAAGTTGCAAGTAGTGCACAGACCATGTGTGCGGGTGTCGGCGGACATATTTCGCTGTTTGTGAAACTGTAGGGTATGAAGTTGCATGAAGTAGCCCGTAACCCGGGAGTGAATTGATTGAACGTGGAGAGATACAGAGAGTGAGGGAGAGACATGAGAGAGAGAGACAGAGAGAGATAGAGAGAGAGAGAGAGAGAGAGAGAGAGATGTGGAAGGAAATGTAGCTGTCCAGTGGCTAAGCTACGGTTCCGTTCTGCCTCCGATCAGCATCAGCTCCTGCCCAACTTTCAACTGACCTCGCTGTCTAAAACGGTTCACCATCATCGGTGGCAGCTCGAATGCGACGGGAAAAAGAATATTGTAAAAAGGTATTGGCAAATATTTGCCAGCTAGCAAACAAACGTGTTGCATGTGCCATTTTCTCCAACAACGATCGCTTCGCCCGACAGTAGCTTTGCGCGCGTTTTCTAGAAGTTGACAATACGTTACACCACTGTTTGTGTAGGTTTGTCTCTGAGGAATATATCTTTGTTCATGCACAGCTAAATAATGCTATTTGACAGGAAGTAGGCGAAATGTGGATAACATATATTTGGTAGCAGAAGTTTTCAAACTAGTACAGGATGTTTTAGAACGAGTGTGTATGTGATGCATTTGTAAGTACAGTGAAATCTCTCTAAGATGTAGTCTCTTCAAGAAGACATTTTTGTTTAAGATGAACATTTTGACGGTCCAAACATCACATTCCAAACATTTTATGTCTCGTCAATATGAATGTCTCCCAAAGGCAAATGTACTGTAAGCTGCATATGGGTTTTAGCAGCCCAAATTCCCTAAGATGCATTTTTGAACGACGGTTCACAAAAAATATTGGTCAAAGGAAACGACGATTTTCCCGTAGTTTCTTAGATACTTCGTAGCAACGCATTCATTAGTTTTCCTCAACATGAATGTCTCTTTAAGCTGACGGTCCCTTGAGCTTAAAGAGATTTCACTGTAAAAGTATTGGAAATCTGTTTTATTTAAATAATATTTTTTATACAACAGCATATTTTACTTGCTTAATTTAATTTCACAAACTTTGTTAACACTATATTTTTATCTTTGCTTTATGCTCTGCTGTATGAAATATTAGATCAGTGCTATTACTGGGATAGAGCGAGACACCTGACTACAGCCAAAAGGTGTGAAATTCGTAAACTAACTTCAGCCTTCAACCAGTAGTCAGAGTTTGTGTATTTCCCTGTTGTTTCCCTGTTGTTGTGCAGTGTGGGCTTCGATTTATTTTTACGAAAACTATCGTCTTTTTTTTGTCCTTCCTGTTGGTTGCAGTAGTAATAGGTGTTCAGTTGAATGGTTTCCTATCGCCGTGGTACAACGATAACCTGACAATGGAACACAAAAACAGGCACTGTAGCGAAATGAAAATGACAGCACCCGCGATTAGGTGCCTTCTCCCTTCGGTACCGATGGCGAGGAAGGCAATGGGGGATAAAAATAATTGAAACACAGGATTCGCTACCGTGGTGTAGTACTGGATGTCCTCACGGACTGACGTTCATTAACTCAATTGAGGAATAGGACCGACGGAACCGATGGCAACGCGGTACCCATTCCCATTGGCAAACGGTTTAAATTGAATAGAACCAAAAGGTGGACGAGACCCATCGTGCTGGGACATGGTGTGTGTGAGGGTAGGAGGTACGTGATGCAGTGAAAAATTTACTAATGTCCTCATTTTCGCGTGAGTCAAGCGTAGGCTTACTCGGGACAGGCTCGCTTCCTTGCCGCAAGTGGGCATGACGGGATGGATGCCTTGAATAATTACAAGTGATGTATCATCGTAATTTTAATAAAGTTTTCCTCTACCACAATTTTGCATTCCGGTCGTCATTTCATCACAGATGACACGGTTAGGAGACTCGGGTATCTTTCACGATGATGAGATGGATGTGAGAAAAAGCCGGTTAGACCCCACTCTCTATCCTTTGGGCGGGTTACCCTAGCAAAAAACTATTCAATTCAAAAGTGACTATCTAACAGGGTGGAGCTTCACTCGTAGTCCTTGGTTACTGTACATCAGCATACTTTTTATTTCCTGCATACATAGGATACCGTACAACGTCTTATTTGACATTACGACAAGATGGGTACATTGAGCATTAAATTATTCGAAACGCTATGATATGAAAAAAATGTGTAAAGTAATCCATTTTTTCATGTATTTCGGTAGAACTGGATTTTGAAATAAAATCAATCGGAAAGCTATAAGCAATAAGAGATTATTTTTTTACATCGAGCTCGTAGTGTAAATTCCATTGAAATTAATAGAATTATGGTCAGTGCGTATTTTTTGCCAGAAGACATTAGTTTTTAGATGCTATATTCGTTCCATTGACGATTTATATGTTTATGTACGAAAATGTAATGTGCCGTTATTCTTCTGATTCGAGTGCAAACAGAAACTGCTGGCGCGGGTTATAAGGATACAGAGACATCATCAGAGACGAGATCACGAGACGTATTATACAAAAGGGTATGTTTACATTTTCTATTGATTGATTTTTTCCTATTTAAGACTTTATGGGAGGAAAGTATATCTTTCATATCGAACAACGTGCGAAGGGTGTAATTTGTATTTTAACATAATACAGCAATAATGTATCACGAATTATTGTTGAAGTTTCTCTCACGCTTGAATAAGCGAACGGATAATAGCTTTATACGCTGGGTGGGGACGTGGAATAATTTTGGATACAATTTACTGCATGCTGCAGAATAGGAAATTGGAGGTACACGATGATCAATAAATCAATCTTTCGTACCGGCGACGGTGAACTTGGGAACATGTTTCTTGTGAACACGTGAACACAAAGAATGATTTTTTTCTTATTTTGTTCGTGCTAAGCAACATAAATTTGTTAATTTATTCCTCTACTTTTTACCAATTATCTGTCAGCTTTCCTTTGTGTAATAAGACAACCGTAAATATATTTGCATAAAAACCTATTTTAGCCGATTCTCGTAGTACAGTCGTCAACTCGTACGACTTAACAACATGCCCGTCATGGGTTCAATCCCCAAATAGACCGCGCCGCCATACGTAGGACTGACTATCCTGCTATGGGGGGGAATCAATTAGTCACTGAAAGCCAAGCCCACAAGTGGGTGGGCATAGGCAGGCCTTGACCGACATCGGTTGTTGAGCCAAAGAAGAAGAAGAAGAAAAACCTATTATTCATAGGAGAGAGGAAAAAATGGATTAAGTAATATTTACAAACACAGGAAGTAGTATAATTTTCATTGAAGTTTTGTCGCTGTTTTTATGAATTTTAGTTTTGGTATGAATGATGTTGGTACTGCTCCACGAGAGGAGTCTTATCATTCTTTTCAAAATTTTGTTCTGCAATATCAGTATTTATTATGTGAGCATTTGCCCTACTTACCCATACTGATGAAGCATAAAAAGCATAAAAATAGCCCTGAATAAACATTTGTACACTAGTAGTTTGGCACAAACACTACCAAAATACATTCATCCTAGGAATGTGCAATACTACATCGATTTCCTAAAATAATCATTGCATACCGTTTTGGTTGCAACGTAAACCAATATTAAGTAAAGTCTACTTTTAGGTATATTCGAAAACCTATCCCAGTACCATTTAAAATATGACGTCATCGATTTTTTTTTCAATATCTATACATTTTTCTTTTTCTGAATGTCTCTACGCATCTTAGTTTCACTGTTTGTGCAGTTTATGTTCATTCTACATACTGTGAACATATCAGCTGTTCGTCACTTTCACTACCAGAGCAGCCTGATGGGTGGTTTTAGTTTAAAGGCAACGGTGGAAAATGCACTTAAAGCATTATAGCAGTAAAAGCGTTGTTGGTGCATTCGAAGGACGTTAAATGTGTCGATGTCGGATGAGTAACGGCTAGAACAGGAAGACTGAATGGCGAGACGGAAGATGGCAAGCTCGGATGGAAAATGGTTGCAAAGTAGTTGGTCAGTAGGACTAGTGATTCAACTGTCAACTGCCAGCAGCAGTTATAGTTTTGCAGCTTACATACTGTCTAGTAGTTGCAACTACACACAAGAAGACGACGCTTTCGATGTTGCCGTCGCCGCCGTCGTTAGAAAGAGCAGTCCTCGAAGGCATCACTGCCGCGCCCATATTGGGATGCATCCGGTGCAGCCACGGGGAAGCCTACGTGGTGACGTCTCGCTTGTGTCACGTAACACATTAATGGGTTATAATAAATACAACTTCATTGCCGACGCAATCATTGAATGGCGGCGACCGTCGTCGTGGCGCATTTCGTGCGGCAGAAATTGTGATAGTCTGCGCTGCGTTGACACCGGCGAACGAAAGCGAGAGTGATTTATGCTTGGCCGAGCGACTGGAGCGGTCGTAGCAAATAGAAAAGTGAGTCGAGTACGTACCGCGTACCGCCTGTTTATTGTGACCGTAGGTGGCATCACACTTTACCGGCGCTTACGTTCCATGGCTCGTCATACCATAATTAGAACGATTGTCAGGACGGCATTGACGAATCACGTGTGATCAACCTAGCCAGCTAGCTTTAAAGCTTTAAGAAAGGTGCCTAAATCATTGGCTTTTATTTAATTTATATGAAGGGCGGCTAATCAGTAATTGGTTGTGAAATAAGACAGAAACCCCAATTCAGTTTGGTTACGGTGTGTTTATATGGTCGTAGCATTTTTGTACACAAACCAAACCAAAATCCAATGTTTTTGAAGCAACGTCTTATTGCGAAAATGATGGCATGTAACAAGAAAATGATATACAAGGTAGTATACGATACAACCAACTCGTTTCCGTTGATCTTCGTGCTCGAATCAGGATGATAAATATTTAATTTTTCGTTATAATTCAATAATCGTTCACTTCCTCAACAAATAGCGACAACGCGTGCATCATTGAGATAGGCCGCGATCCCCTCCAGGCGCATGGGGCTCGAAGATAATGTAAGCTGAGCGAGCGGGTTGATCAACGAGTCGACGATCGACATGAATGAAATCAGAACCAGAAGGCTCACGGTCACTTCCTTCTTTCAACCTCTGCCTTCGCGTCTGCTGCTCATTCGCATTCGCTGCGCTGACGAGTAACGACGGTCGCTACTGCCGTAGCCGTTCGATGAGGCATTTTTTGTTGCTTTTCTTCTCGCTTTCCACGCCACCGTAGGTGAAATTGGATTGCGTGAACGTGCCACCGCCAGATCTTGCCGATGCGATCGAAGTGATGCGTTGATCGTACGTTGCGCTGTGCGCCGTTAATAAATAGTTTAGTGGTCATTTTTGCATTGTAATTTGTCCCTCATCCACCTCATCGTTAGGTGCGCACGGTAGTGCAGTATCGCGGCATCGAGGGCTACAAGTTTGTGGACCATCCGTCTCACCTATCGTTCCCTGCAGCTTTGGCGCGTAGTACCAATTTGAGAGCACGCCAAAGCGATCCCACTCCTTACGGTGATGAACTGCTGGCCAAAGGGTGTACAGCGCGTTTTGCTGATAAAAAAGGGCAGCAGGAACTGGAACCCGGCTCCGACACAGACCCGGTGCAAGGGAAATGGGGAAAAAGCAGAGGGCAGAATTGCTGCAAAACGGAAGGCAACTACTGGACGGACCCTTTCGGGTCGCCTCTAGGAAACTAGCCAGAATGGGGAACGCACCAGAATGTAGCCTCTTGACTTGCCTCGGCCCATTCAGGTTTGGTTGCATCGGTTTTCGACGTTATTGTAGCGTTCGTTGTTCGTCATCGAAGCTGTCTCGCGGCACGGGTGAGCTCGCGGAGCTAGGTTCGATCGCGAGAGGGCAACTATTAATGGCAGAATACTTAAAAATAATTGGCCAACCGGGGGGATAAAATTACTACTTTTTTCGCCTGTTCCGTCGGCCATCGTCGTCGTCGTCGCCGTCATCATCATCGCCGTCGTCCTCTTTATCGTTGCTGCCACTCCTTCCGCAGGTGGCAGTTTAATTAAGAACGCCGGTCGGCGTATCGGTTGCGCCGGTGGAGATTGCGGAGCAGTTTGGCATCGCTGTGCGTTCCATTCCGCCTGCCCTCACTGCGTGTCCTTCTGTGGGGCTATCTCGCTATCGAGAATCGATTGCGACGATGGCGGTAGTGCGGGGAACGGGCGGCGTGCGGCGTGTTTTAATTTGAGCTACATATAGCGCAGTAGCCTCATACGCGTACGGTATTTTTATTCATTAATATTCCACGAATCGCAGGCTCGTGTGGACTCTTTTGCCAAGGAACGGTTGAGGCTAGATGCAAGTAACAAGGAAGAGGATGGAGATAAGTCTCCTGCAAAAAAAAACGCACTATCGAATCCGATCTGTTTGCCCAGTGCAATCCCGTGCGTCCGTTCATCCAGCCATCCATCTATCCATCCATCTACCTGGTGGCCGTGACCATGAACGGTGGACTGTGTTATTTGGAGCAATTGGCGTGATTGGCAGCCTTTTCGCCGGTGGCCAAAGCGGTGGTACAGAACAACAGGTGTCCGGTGCTTCGCGGGGGCATCATCATAAACAGGAGATTGGGAGTGGCACCAATTGGGTGCGCTCGACTTCAGGGAGCAGGTTTTCCTTATGCCATGTTGTCTATTCTTGCAAGCTACTGCATGATTGGCGTTTTTTGCTGCTGCTGCTGGTACGCTTATTGCGTTGGGTCACTGCACTGCAGTTTGTCCTTTCGCTGGCATGCACGAATTTCTGGACATGATGTACAGAAAAATGGGTTAAATGCAGCAATAAAGAAAAAAAATCTCTTAAACTCGCACACTATCGAAAACACACATAAACTGGGTTGAATAGTTCTTTAACATACAGCATAGATATTGTAACGGTATAGAAGTTAAGGAGCTTTCTGATGTTGTGTTTACCTTACCACTATGTAGCAGATTGATGGAAAACTGCATACAGCCATTGCCAGTCCATCGAACGACGTGTAGAAGAGGAAATGCCGAAACGATTCTGTTTTGCCGTAGGTCATGGCCATGTGGTGTGCTCGATGGGGTGCGAGCAGTTCTGCTTTCTTAAAAAATACATATATGTCTGCTCTACCAGCTGTGTGTATTTTATCGTACTGTATAACTGCTGGTCTCGCAGCAGATGTTTGTTTCGTCTACCAACCATCGCGAGTGAGAAGATGAATCGAAACGACTCACCAAAAAGGGGGTAACAGTAACAAATAACAAGAGTGCAAAAGAGAGCTGGCAATATATGAGTGTGGTGCTGTACAGTTTGTCTAGTTAATTTGATGTGAACTGCGTGAGAGGTTATTACTCTTTGCACCAAATGAGTTTATTTTGTGTTAACGAAGTGCGAAGTCCATTCGAATGCCGTTAGGGCGTTTTGATTCACGCATTTTTTGTTTTTATGTAGCTTAACTTGTACTCTTTAGGGGTAAGATTTTATACTATTTTTGGTGCATTTGGTTTGATAAAATGTATTGATTAAATTTGACCATTTTTTCCGCAATGCTTTTTCATCATGGTGTCACCCCGATGGTGTCAATAGAACAGTTTGAACATTGACAAACAAAAACCAGGTACAGTAAAGTCACCATTGCCGCTCAACGCTCGCCGACGTGCTTTTGCATGCCATTATTTACCAGCATAGCCACACATCGTCGCCGGTAGTGACCGTCTGGTGTCGGAAACCCGAACCTATCCTAACAAAATAAAAATTGAGACAGGTTCGTTGACCTTCTTTCCGGTTTCGAATCGGGTGCCGCTCCTTGCGCCGGCCATTATCACGCCGCGGTCTCCGCGGACACTTGCCGCTACCAAGCTGGGCCGGGTACGTAAACTCTCGTTTCTGTTGGCTCTTTTTCGCTTGCTTCATTTCTCTTCGCATTCGCTGTCGCGTTTGCTTTCTGAAGGAACTCATCCACAATCTCGGTGGGTTCCTGCTGCCTCCGTCAACCCGGCAACGGCTCCGATGCGATGGCGCTGGGTTTGAGTGATGGAGACGCACTTTGGATTCGTTTTGTACCGACCGCCGTCATCACCAACACATTGACAAACTAACCTACAGTCGTTCCTTGGTAGCGGTATCTTACCCTCTTACCCGGTCCCCACTTTCTCTCCACCCGGGTACCAGGAGGTTGACGGGAAGTGGTAACCGAAACAGCAGCAAAAAAGCATCCTGCAAAATTATTAGCAAACCTACGGCTTCGTGACAGCGCAGGGAAGTTGGGTGCGCAGATGTTGGACTTTTCGGTTTCTTCGTCGATGGCGACTGTTCTACGGTGTTACGCGTGTGTTTGCTAACGTGTGTAGAAGGGCAGTTTCGTTGGCTTATCGACAGTATACGTTTATTTATCGTCAGTTTAAGGGTTATTGTTTAAGCGCGGGCAACCGACCGATTTTACTTTGTGCTTTATTTAGATTTAGTGTTAACGGTGTGTTTAAAATATAGGTTCACACTATATTGATTTACATATACAAAATAAGACGTTTTTGAAAAACTATAAGTATAAAATTAAAATCAAAATATCTGTAATTAAATATAATGCTACATAATTAGGATATACTGAAAAGAAATTCTGTTTTAAAACAGAATTTAATATTTAAAAAATTTAAGCTAAGTTAATCATTGTGAGAGGTATTCCATATCTTGTATGATTTGATTATTCTTTACAGCAATGTTCTCCAGCCTGGACGAGGACTGTGGTCCGTGGCCTTAACAGAAGTGGTCCGCAAAAAAAAAAAATGAGGAAAAGTTTATTACGATACGCATCGTATACAGTGAAATTTCTCTTAGGTAAATTTTTAAGGGACCGTCAACTTACACAGATATTCATGTTGCGGAAAATTAATGAAGCTGTTGCTAAAGTACCTAAGAAACCACAGCAAAAACATGACATCCTTTGGCCAATATTTTTGTGAACTGCCATCCAAAAATTCATCTTAGGGCCGGGGGGTACGTTGTCATTGGTTACACTCGCTAGTGTAATTTCGATTTCATTGGTGGAAGCTTTTTTATCATCGATGGAATGGTCGTGCCGGATCTCAAATTTAAGTAGTTTTTCACCGTTTTTTATGCGACAATGGTAGAAATACTCGCACAACATATTTTTATATCTATTACAAAGCTTTTCCAGTACAGTTTAAGGAAAAAATATGGAAAAATAACATATTTTCTGAAGCGGGTCCAAATTATTTAGCAAAATGCTTAGGTCAGCCGCCGCCAGTTGTGCTAGTGAAAATCGAAATTACACTAGCGAGTGCGATCAATGTAGCCCGGCTTTTAGAGAATTTTGGATGCCAAATCGCATATGCAGTTTAAAGAATATTCGTCTTGAAGATACACAAAATGTATGGCATATGACGGGACCGTCAAAATGTTCATCTTAAAGAAACAATTCATCTTGAAGAGACTACATCTTAGAGAGATTTCACTGTAATTGTTTTTTTTCACGATCAATAATAAATTTAAAGATTTAAACATATTTTCGATTAAAAACTTTGAACCTAGTCTATTACATGTATGCCCTCATTAGATGTGGGCCGCGGCAAATGTATTTTAGATCCTAAAAAAATGGATCTCTAAAAGGATGGAGAGCAGCTTTACAGCAGTGCTCTTCAATCTTTTAGGATCACATACCGCTTTGTTTTACACATATATTTTCTGCAGCCCACACATAATGGTAACATATATTTTGTAGAATTAGTTCAAAGCTTATTCATCAAATATGGTCAATTATTATTCTAGTCCACCCGTTTTAAATTTTAATATTAATTCAAAAACGAATTCTTTCGCGGACTACGTTTGTTTACGCCATGGATTACAGACTGGAGACCACTGCTTTGCATGTTATTACTGTCTCTAAATATATAGACAACATAAGCTATGAAGCCGTATGAAAGTAATAATTGTCAGTTGTAAAAATAATAAATATATTTATAATAGTATTAGCTAGGCTTCAAATAACAATGGCTTCATCATCATTGATGATAATCAATAAAAAAATGTAATTTATTGCAGCATCAAAGATTGATTGTATAGAGTTATCTTTAGAGGTTACATGCGGGAATAATTATGGAATACCTTATGTTATTCTTAAATATATTTTTATTAAACATTGGTATGGATCAGAAATTTATTAGGATTAAGAAAACATAAAATATCTAATGTATTTAAAAACACTGATCAGTTTTATGTACCATGAATTACTATGACTATATTTCTAAGCATTTTCGATGACAATATGACGAGTAGAACTTGTCTATTATGAAATTTAAATCCTTTGTATAGATACACAATTTTAGGTATGGAGTATAACATATAAATATGGGTCAGATAATCTTTCAAATAGGATTATGTTATAAGATTATTAACTTAGTGGTTCGTAGGAACATAAGTAATTCAATCTAATTATTTGGATAAATTTCAAGTACACGTACTTTACGTTTGCGCTCTAATGTTAGTTTTACGAGGCAAGCATTAATGAACAGATTGCTCGGAAAATGAAAGGATCACATGAAAACTAATGGCGCAAATTCCTCATTAAAATTATTACCGGGTGTTCCTTTTGTTGTTGTTGTTCATATTTTTACTCCGCACCAACGATGGTCTAACGACATTCAAAACGTTTCGTATGTTCGCCACACATATGGGCCGACTTTTTATAAGTTTATTTTCATTTTTCATTCTGTTTTGGCACATATGTGTACGGCGGATTATAGTGTACGTCGGTGATGCTGAGAGTAATGAGACCAAAAAGCGATATTTCGAGATGCTAGCATTTTGGCAAAGAAGCGCGTGGTAGAACGATAGAGCTTTAGATGAAGCATCCACCGAGAAAGAAAATTAGAATTTTCTAATTATGACGATTCTGCACGCCAGTCACATTGAATAATCGGGCGTAATGAGCACAGCGCATAGGTAGAAGCTTTCACTGCCATAGTGCTGGTTTGAAAATGCATTCTAAAAGCAAAATTGCGCTTCCTCCCTCGTTGATGTGATGGTGATGTGAGGTTGATGGGAGCAACAGAGTACGACAAGGCGTTTGTTTCTTTTGGCATGTGATAATATATTTATCATGCGAGACCAACCATTGACGGTTTTGTTCCCCATTTTATCCCTATTTATTTGGAACATGAAGAATGTGCCATAGCATTGCACAACCTCATTCAAAAGGCTTCACTATTTTAGCTTATCGTTTGCTAACGAGGCAATGTGAAATGGCCCTTAGGTGGTTAATGAGATGTTTTGTCTGCTTAATGGCAAACATGTTTTCATTCGGGTGGATTGATGCTTAACGATTTGTAGGCGATTGTGTTCCTTTTGACATCGAAACAATCCTTAGCATTCTTTACAGAAATGGTTCAATGTGAATGTAATGGAAGAAAGAAGATTGACGGGATAAGGTTTCGAATACGAATAAAGTTAACATTGTAATGTCTCGCGTGTGCTAACGTGCTTTGGCAACGTTTGATGTAGTATGTATTGTTATGAAATAGATGTTTAGTCTGAAATATACAAAATGTAAAGTCAATGAACGCGCGCAATAAAAGTAGATAAATCCTTTTTTACATGGGGTTTTATAGAATACAGGTATACATTGTTTAGCGCATCGTGCTGAGTGTGATAATCGATTCATGAAAAAAGGCGAACAGCAGGGGTGAATTCGTAATGAGACCTTAATTTTAATACACATTGCACGCGGAACATTAATCACAAACCAGCTTTGAAGCATCCCATTTCTACAGCGTATGGTAAAAAATGGCATTTCTTCCGAGTGCAAGAAAAAAAAACGGCAAAAACACGATTGTATGCTCAAAACACTTGGCTAAAAAAGTAAATGAATCCAGAACTAAGCGACTATGGCGAAATCATCCAAAGCGAACTGATGCGAACGCGTTACATTAGGGTGGGCGCGCAAGGTTGGAAACCAGCAGCCTGCAAGGCATATAAATATAAATAGCTGAAAGAAACAAACATCCATTAAAGAATAGAAATGTTAAACAACGGAAAGCGAGCAACCGGAACCGGAGCCCCAGTGCCCGCAGTCATAATTGTGGGAGAATGGTGATGGATGTGCATTTTTTCACCGCCGCACATCATTTTTGTTTTGCTGCAATGTTTTGATGCTCAGGGGTTGGTTGCTGCCGAACCGCGGGTAATCTCGCGAATCTGCGGCTCGAACCCTCGGCATGCACCACGCCACTTCCGAACGGCAAAACAGGGTATGATCGAAGCTGAAACATTGAGGAGTAAAAACACATGCCATAAACACTCTCTCACACACACAAGCACGAACGCAGCGATGTATTTGAAAAAGCATTCTTGTAACGCATCATAACAAGTGCAAAGTTTTTCCCAAAAGCTTACAAACCCAACCCAGCCCTAGGTTCGAGGATCGGTACAGATGGGGCAAGAACGCTGAAGTGTACATGTATCACACGGACAGGCACCGGCACCGCCACCGCTGTCGGCTTACTATCATGCGTAGTCTCATTATGCTTGTGGGCAATTTAATCAATTCTAAAGCGAACGCAGCGATCGCACCACCGTACGCACAGCTCGCCCCGCCTCTGTTCAACTTTCGGGCGGGGTGGTGCGTCCGGGGATCCGGGGAGGCGGTGGATCTTGGACATGGATAAAGTGATGTTTTCGTTGTAGTGTGTTTCGCGAAACAATTCGCGGCTCCAATCGCGAAGGGTAGGGCAAAAGAGGCCGGAGAAGGCTTTTAATTGAGGAGAAAAATCGCGACGGTCCCGTTAAAATGGTGCAGAGAATGAGTAGCTCCGGAAATCGGAACCGGGTAGCCGATCGCGTGGTGAGGTGGGAACGCCAGTCACAAAGGAGCGTTGGTTTTGCGAGCAACCCGAGAACGCCCAGTGTGTGTCTATGTGTTTACGCAACGGATCGTCCCGTTTGGATATTGTTTTTGATTCTAGGTGGGAGAAAAAAAAGGTAATTATGTGTATCATCGCCGGCAGCGCTTTAGCTAGGCGGTAGTGGGATGGACGGTCCTACGGGAAGTAGGATGGCCAGGGATGGCCGGGACGGTAGCTACATGGTAGTCGGTGATAATAGTCGTAGGAAAGCGAGCATGCTAGAGAGACGGTAGTCGAATCTTGAACGGCATTAAAAAAAACGCAGCATTGGACGCGAAACCTGTCATCATGATGGTTGGAGCGAGCAGCGAGTACAACCGAGCCGAAGACCGCGGGCGGGTTGATAAACTCTACGCGCGATCGACGAGGAATCCGTGCAGACTGGGTCGCCTCGATTGTGGTCGTTGCGCTTTTAACGCCGTGTATGGCATTCGACCCCTTCGGGATGGGTGCATCGTACCGGGGTGACTGGAAATCTAGTAAAACATCCATCAATTAGCATAATTATCAGCGTGCGCGGTTGGGCCGCGACTGCCAACTTGTACCCAGTTCTGGCGGTGTCTTAAAAAACTGATGTCTCAATTCAGCAACGCATGCATGAATGAATAAAGCTCTACACCATGTTACTTCCTTTCAGAAAAAATCTCTATAGCAAGATCAGCAAATGTCAAAGACGGATGCTTTGTTCGATTAATAACTTCGAGTGATCGTGGATGAAATGGAATGATTGTATCGCACCGCGATACTGGTGAGTTGATATTTCACGAAACAGATAATCGTCTCACAGTGGATAGATAATAGCTACGAGGCCTTGGTACAGATACCGGGGGGAATCGAGTGATAATGATACAACTGCGAATTGAATGATCATCTAATTTTCTCTGCCAAATAGGCCTCGGCACGGTGACGAGTCTTTGTCCAGGCCGCTTATAAAACGATGGCGTCATCATCGATTCCTTGGACCGCGCTACAACGGAACCCGCCAGCCATTATTACTGATCGTCACCCTCCGAAACTAATTCGCCGTCAGATGGTGATTCATAATAGTTTGAAAATTGTGCTTTTTCTATGAAAGAAGAAACAGCGAAGGTCAGCAATTTATTTGCATTACTTGGTTAACCTGGAGTTTATTATTAGTAGGAGTAGTAGAATTCATCGTTACACGGTCGGCAGCCCAGTTATTTCTATCAATAGTTCATAAGTGGATACGAATCAATAAAGAAAAGTATATCTTGTCACTGAAATTATGCAGTAGTATTAAAACTTCCCAAAGGGACTTGACAGATGCAAAAAAATTATTTCATTAGAATAATAAAAAACTGTTAACAGATTAACCGTATGGTTGCCGTAAATGTACTTAAGAAGTACGCCGAACACAATGCACGATTGGCAATTGCTGGTATTTCGCTATTACTTTTAATTCTTCTATTTTTTCCACTACGACCTTCCAGCCCACTACCGCCTAGCTAAAGCGCTGCCGGCGATGATACACATAATTACCTTTTTTCTCGCTTTTAGAATCAAGGCCTTTTATTTCGAGGGATTTCCCCTCAAAGCAGGATAGTCAGTCCTCTATATGGCGGCACGGTCTATTTGGGGCTTGAACCCATGACGGGCTTGTTGTTAAATCGTACGAGTTGACGACTGTACCACCAGACCGGCCCACTATTTCAAAACACTCGCGACAAAAAGGAATCTCGCCCTGGAATTGTATTCCTAATAGAACAAGTCATTTGAGTTTTTGTTCTCATCCGCCGCGAGCTTACGCCGCGAGCCCCGCTAGCAGTGAACCTTCAAAATAACAACAACAGTATCTAACGCTGAAAAGCTAGAGAATAGCAAAAAAAGCTTCGTCCACAAGGTTACCATAAATCAGCGGCAAACTCACGGGAGTTAAGCCAATACTTGCCATTATTTGCCACAATAAGGAAGGCAGTGCAAAGTGCGCGAGCAGGCTGGGTGAGGTGAGAAATCTAAAATTCTAATCGCTTCGTCGGTATAAATCATGCTCTGAGTGGGGAACTAAACGGAGAGGACTGCAGGCTGGAGACGGGTGGAAACAAGTTAAGGTTACTAAACGATCAATGCTTCCATGCTGGATAGATCGATGGTGGTGAGCCGGCAATGGAGAGGGTGGATCGGGGATCTTGATATTGCATCGTGATTTTGCGTTGGATTCGGCCTGAAACTGAAAGCGTGCGGCCAGTTCGCGGCCAATTGGTTCGATTTGCCACCTCTTGGTTGCTGACCATGAATGTTTGACGGTCTGTTGCACCTTCAACTCCTGGCTACCTAAGACGAACGCGCAGTCGTGCCTGTGGGGTGCACCTTGTGAGAAACCTGGCGTAGAAACGATGCTAAAAAATCCTTCACAATTGAAAACTGGTCATTTTTATCATTCGTGAGAATATATTTGGCATGCACAATCGTTTTCAAAATGGATATGCATATTTTCATTTAGAGTTAATTTCCCGTTTAACTAGACAATAATTTAAAAATAATTTAATTAAATATTCGCTATTAGAATGTAGTATTGGAATGTCCTTTGACATAACTTTGTTTTCTCTTTCATGCTATGCTGTTATATTCTATTCCATTCTATATTATACTCTAGAGGTGAGTCACCATTTGTATCCTTCATAAATCTATGTAAAAAGCTATCATTAGACGAGGTATTGTTCTCAATAGTGGATAGTGCAGCTGAACTTTCATCAAACACACAGTGTAGGTTATATGAAATGAGTTTGATTGACAGGCAATCGACAGACGGACTTGAGCATTTGCGACACGCTTGACCCCGAGATGAAATAATGGGACGGCGGTGTTGTTTTATTCATTGCAAAATTTGAAATTCTGTGTTGATCGATGTTTGTTTTAATGTAATCTAAAGTTCAAAACTACTTTTGCATTAGTGATCACGGTTGATGTCCAGTTATCCATGATCGTATAACAGGGCGTGTTTTCATCGAACGCACCTTCCTGATGTCAGAACTTCTTTTCCTGATGTCCTTTTATGTGATCGGGGGGAAAGCTTTCGGAAGCTTTGTGTTTGTTTCCTTGGTGTGTTGTATTATTTGTAGAATTATTAATCCATTGTGGAGTTAGACTCGGTTTTTTCTTTGAAGTTATAAACTTACAATGACTTCTTTCTATTTTCCTTGTTTGACGTTATTGCTATATCTTTAGTTTAGTTACAAAACAACTTTGGCAATATTATTTTTTACGCTACGGGACTTATTTTTAGTAAATGAGAAATTATGTTTAAGTATATGAAACTTTATTTGACTCTGAAAAATATTTCTTGAACTTTTCATGGCAACTAATTGATACGTTGTAGATATAAATTCTTATTTATTGCTTTTTTATCTATGTCATTTGTTCAATAACTTGTATCCGAGCCATAACTGTTTAACTTTCTTGATTAGGGGAAGGTAGGTAAAGACGGACAATTCGAATACTTCAACAATGATCATTTTTGGCATAATATATGCAAAATTGGTTAAATTAACGAACAAACCAAGTTTTCAATCGTGCGCATCCTTGTGGATCTAATTTGACTACTGCGGATCTTAAGCTCTGTAACATGCATGATTATACTTTCGGAAGTTTTATTAGCTGAATGAGTTGTCGTGATTATTTAGCAAAAAAACTGGTGAAAAAACGAGGATGAAGGCAATACAGAATATTGGTTTTTGGTGGTTTATGAATGAATGACACCAAAGCGGGAAAGACGGACACTTCGTAGGGAGACGGACACTGACTTTGTTGATTTATTTTACTTCTTATATCAATTGGTGATTAATATATTTCATCAACACCGTAGATAAGGGTATTCCGAAAATACAGCCACCAGAAAGTATTGAAATAAACGAGAAATGAAACACCGGTCAAAATAGCAGTCATGCGTTATGCTGCACTCTCCATGTTGACTAGGCGCTTCACGGAACCCAATATCTTGCCTCGTCTTGGATCAACAAAAAGAAGAGGCATTGATATGACATCGTTCAGGAATAGATGATAAATTCTGTGGAGTTACAATGTTCGCAAAGTTTAATTTTGACATGGTGGAAAATATGGCTTGATCTATTACCAAGTCCTCAAACCAAGTCCTTAAACAAGCTGGGACCGCGGATTTTCCGCCGTGTAATTTCCTAACGGAAAGTACTAGACTGTTATTCTGTAAGGTGAAGCAACTTCCGCTGTTAGGCCCCGTTATTTAAAAATGGAATAGATTCTGCATTCGATGATATGTTAGAAGCGGAGCTTACATTTCCTAAATTAACGGTTAAATGAATCTTCGTTGAAATTGGCCAAGAATTGGTTTGTGTACGTACCACGATGTGGAAATCAATAGGATGTTTAAAAATATTATAAACCTATTCAATTTCCAACGTTTTTTACAGGTGTCCATCTTACCCTCCATGTGTTTCCCATATCAGGTCTCCGTCTTACCCGTACATTTCAAAACTTCATAGCAAAAACCTAAAAATTGATAGAAATTTAAAAGTTTCAATACATTTTCTGATAAAAAACTAGTGTAAGATGAATGTATGAACATTTTCATCATCATTTATATATTCCTAGATTTTTAACATGTTCCTTAAGGCGTCCGTCTTTACTTACCTTCCCCTACAAAAATATTTTGCGTTGTACATGGAAGGTAAAATGTTATTAAATGCTAGATATGTGATTTCCCTAACGGGATTAATGTCATTTGCTTTTAAATTAGCCTTTTTATTACCACAGCACAAACAAATAAAAAATACCGGAATTGATCGTTACGAGTTTTGCTGAAACCTTTTAAGTGCTTGAATAATTCATACAGCGTGTATGACATGATGCTAAGCTGCATTTAAATTTAAAAGATACACAACAAATCGTTAAAGTTAAAACCCTTGCAAAGGCATAGCTTAAGACATTTTCTAATTCTCACTTTGAGTGTTATTGAAGTGAGACTATTTTAAGAGTGAACAAATTTTATTATTTTAATTTTAAATTGACAGTAAATTATAATGCTTTGAGCTGTTGCTGATATCTATGGCACTTTTGTAAGTGCATTTAACAGAGAAAATTGCATTTTCAATGTCTCGTTCTTCTAGTAATTGACGATGAGAAACTTGCATATCACATCGCTAACTTTTTAGCCGCTAGGCAGCTCATTTTGAGTGTTCTCCAATGGCGATGGAGCACCGACCGGGCACCCTAGCGCCACTAGCGATGTTAATTTATCTCTTTGATTTGCTGCGACAGCAGTGCTTCCCGTACCGAGGGTCATGATGGGAGCAGTTCACGGTTATCTTTTCTTACAATTGGCGCTTCAAAGGCACATGCCTTTTGTGGCGACTCTAGAGGCCAAGACGCTGCCGGCCGACTGTCATTAGCCCATATGTCAAATGTTGATAGAGTAGCCCACGAGCGGGGCTTGATCGGATAGCTTTTTGATGGCGCTTGTCTAACAGAGATAGAACGAGAATATGCGAATTTTTACTCCCGCCAGTCAAACTTTCAAGGCTAAGCCTCGGCCATTTTGACTAGTTAGATGCCACAAAATGGCAGGGGAGAAACACCATGAATTGATTGGCGTGGGGATCAGAGAACGTTAGCGGTGCAGAGTGAGCATGTAGAGGCTGTGGGATGTTTGTGGTTGCTAGAAAAAGTGGCATAATTCGAGTCGAAAGGTTGGCGGCAAAGGCACACGGGGCTCACAAAAAAGTCCACCCTACAATATTGCTGGCAAGTGTTGCGCAAAGGCCTAAACAAACGACGAAGTTCAATGCGATTCGCCTGTGGCCGAGAGCGAGAAAAAAACAGCTAGCTTCGGGGAGGGGGAAATCCAAAACGAGACAAATAAGCATTGATCTTAGACCTTGATCCGACGTACGACGAATGTTTGTCGAATCAAATATATCCAGCGCAAAGGTGGTGGTGCCGAACGATCATCACAGCTAGCGAGTGGGATAGAGACACTCCGACTGTTAATTAGACCGAGCGGGATAGAAAACCGTAACAACAAAAAAGTTCGCTATCGCTAAAGCCAAACTATCTTGCTGCACGGGGGCACTTGTTGATGCACAATCCGATTCGAAACTGCACTTCGTGCTGTGCGGTTGTAATCCATCCCTTCCACTAGTTAGTCCGTTCTCCCAGTGCGAGCGTCGACTGTCGATTGTTTGGCAAATCGTTACTATTGCACTCTGAAATTATTTGTCGCATGAGGCCACATAATTGACATTCGCAGAAAGCAAAGGGAAAAGTTTACGTTTCTGGTCTGGTTTCTGGTGAATAGCGTACACGTGCATAAGGTTTGTTATAGAGCAACGCAGCAAAAAAAACAACAAAAATAAATTAAAATAATACAAAACATAAAAAGCATAACCATCGCTGCAAAATACATATATAGCATGCGACATTTGGTATTCGCTAGTTTTCTAGCAGAATTGTTGGTGTTATGCGCAACTGCTTTTGTTTAAACTTATAATTAGAGTAACATGTTTAACGTATGCTGTTAAAAATGTAAGCTAGTAACAAAAAGTAAAAAAAATCGGTTAGCAAAACAAACTTCAAGTTGAATGGCAGCATTTTAAATCAAACATTTCATTAAGCAAAATTGACCATAAAAAAGTTGAAAAAATCAATAAATAATCTAAAATTACCTGTCATCACTTAAGTATAGCAGAAAACTGTTGGTAGAAGTTACTGGAGAAATATTAATACCTGGAGATTAATAAGTGGAGATTTTCGGAGTTTTTTTCACTTTACTAATTAATACGCAAACTTAATTAGATCTATAAAACTGTGATTCTAGAAAGCAGTAGCTCTTTCAAGGTATAAAACAAGTAAAGAATTCTTTTGAACAACAAAATCGCAACTGTAAAAAATGGACAAAGCAATTGCAACAAACAAAACAAAACGAATAATGGCGAAGTAACGTCACCAACTACCATGCTCGCTGTCCTTGCATGTGTATGCAAACATGGGCGATGTAGGATGCAGGCATACGGCTGTACTGCTGTGAAAAGAAAGTGGAATTATTTGGACTCTGGCATATAGCATGGGGTAGATGCACAATAGTAGGCAGTTTTCAACTCGAAACAACAATACACAAAAGAACAAAAGCTGCGTGACATTCACATACAATTGGGTGAATCATATGAGGAAGGGTGATGACTGCCTCGAAAAACGATAAAGTGTAACCAGTGAGGAGTACGATTCCAAATGGGTTTGCTTAATCGGTGCTTTAATAATTGGCGCAAGCGAGATCTTAAACTACGCATATCTTCGTTTGGTATTGCTTGAATGCCCTATTATTTTTTTAAATATAACAGTAGATAAAGACGAGGGTTTACACAGAAAAAAAAAATACAAAAAACAGAAGGCAAGATTACAGATTATTTTATTATTTTATCATCAATAATATTTCAAAGACACATGAAACCATCAGTTAAAGTATTTTTATCTTTTCTTTAAACAAGTTGTATTTAATCGAAATGTTATTTATCCCATTTAATGATACGCATGATGCAAAGAGTACGTACAATATTTGCATGTTTAATGTAATTTATGACACTTTTCAAAATTTCTACGTCATTGCATCGATAGTTGTCTATGCAGACTGCTAAAAATGTAAGGTATTCTATGTAGAGAGCAAACAGAGTAAACAGATGTACAGAGTAAACAAAGCGTATGCAATGACCCCATACATAGCTTATCCAAAACATGCATGTGCATTGCACACATATGTGCCAGCGCCGGCTGCAAAGAAGGATCGTAGTTTTGCCAACTGTCGCATTCATTTGATCCGCTGTACCCGAAGTGAAAGATGCATCATCAACTGCCATCAGCAGGTGAGCTCTGGGATAAATGTGCATGTGTGGATAAGAACTGCATTACACATATACTGGGAGATGTGCGCCAGTGATGGACGGAGGGACTATAAAGGATAAAACAAATGACAGTGCCTGCTGCTAAGCTGGAGGATCATTTCGCTGGGTAGTCATTAATGACACATAGGTTCATGTATGAAAGCTGGAGTGGTTAGAGATTTGAGCCCCTCTTCCTGGAACTAACTGCCTATGCACTAGACGTCCCGCGTGCTGCTCGCACCGACTTGTTTATGTGTAGAGTCCTTTTTTCGAGATTTCTGCTTGCTGTGCATCGTTTACTACTTATTCTTTATCAAGTTTCTCTTTTATGGTGAGTTTGTGTAAGGGTGGCAGAAAGATGGAGAGTCTGGATCAGAATGATGCTACCAAGCGCGAAGGAAATAATTGGCAGGTGATGCAGGGAGATAGGAGAATTTCGCCGGAACTAGCAGTACAGGAAGTGATTGTGAGAGGGCCGTTAGATGCATTCATGCGGGGAGTGTAATACAGTGCTGGTAGAGATGTTTTCATCTATGTTTTAAATCTATCATTTAATGAAAATGGTATAAATATGGTATAAACAGATTCATACATGCATCAGTACTGTGAAGGGTAGTGAAATTAAAAAAAAACTTTTTTTTATTATGAATGATTTCATACAGGAAACACACAAAAACTTGAACAACACATACACAATTTGCCAAACTTCTGTCCCACGCTGTTCACATGAGAGATCCTTACTATATACAGCGCGCCAGCTCTCTTCATTCCAGTCCCATGTGCAGGATGCACGGTCATAGAATAGCAGGAAAAAATCAAACAATGATTATGTTTTTAAATTGGATACTTGCATCAAAAGAGAGGGCGCCCTGAAGCGGAATGAAATCATTATCGCTGCTTAAATTGGTTTTTAAAGTGCCTATCGCTGATGCTAGGAACAGTCGCTTACCGGGAGTCCGGCCTCTGACATCTCGTCCTAGGATTGTAATACGATCGTAGCCAGGGTTCTGTAGGCATCTTGTTGGTGGTATTGTTATGATCGAGCAAGCATCGAAGGCCGGATTTGCACAGCGAGACGTGCTCGGCGGAAGATGCAATATCGGGAGTTTGCCGGGTGTGTTGACGCGTTCTTTGGAAAGATGGAAAGTATACGAGCGAGTGGACTGAGTTAAACCAATCGACTGTGATTGTTGTTAACGCTGGAAGAAATAAAAGCGTATAGGGGATGAAAATAGTGCCGTGCATTGACATGCGTGCATATCACAATGGGGGAGCTTTTCATGGCACTATTTTTTTGTAGAAACCTTAATGCACTACTGCTCATCATCAGAAGTTTGTTGACCCTGGTAAATTAGGAAGGGTTTATAACGCGTAAAAAAACTACGATGTAGCATAGGTGATTGAATAAATGAAAAAAAACTCTATTTCTGGCATAAAAATTTCAATAATTTAAAGGAATTTTATTTAATTGTTATGCTATTGTATATGATGAAGTCAACTAATAAAATTTATATTGACATACAGAGACACGTTTCAACAAAACTGTATTCGTGTAAGCTCTTTGATCTTTGTACTAAGTCGTTCGTGAACAGATTGTGCGTTATTTCGGTTAAAATGCAAATATGCTCTTTATGGCGGATTTTAGCTTGTCATTCCAATCTCAAAGCTGGACACGATGAAAAGGACACTATGAATAGAAGGATTTCTATTTCCCTTGTTGCTATCATTTGCACAAGTACTTTTATCGGCTTTAATGTGCAGCGACCCGTGATCTAATCGTTTGGTTGAATGGTTTTTATTTTTCCCTTCACCAATGCAGGATGTCAACAAACGTTTAAATCGATGGCACAACTGCATTGGGATGTTTTAATGGTTGTATTTAAGTGTCAAAATGTGTGAAGATGTTTCGATGTTTGTGAAGTTGCGATTTTTATTTTTCTGGATAACTTAAAGAATAACACATTTTCTTCCAATTATGCAATAAATAACTACTAACGATAAAATACTAACCATTTAAAAAATTAATATTTTGTTCTTTTTTATCATCATTCCGGATGTATATGAAAGGAACTGGGGAATTTAACAATTTTGTGTTTGTGGTTTTTTTTTACTTCTATGATAACGTTTTGAAAAAATTTACATGAAGGCATTTCTCTATTGCGAATTCGATAGTATTTCGAACTGATGGAATCTGAAATTGATCGAAAACTTAAGAAATCTAACCATTTCAATAAAAAAAATACCCACGAAGCGCCACGAATGGCTTGCAAAGAATAATGTCCGATAAATAATAATTTCATAGTCAATTTCATTTCATTATGAAAAAATAATATACCTTCATAAGCTCACGTGGTATTTTGGAATTCATTTATAATGGTTCCTTTAAATCCACAGTACAGTACAGAACAGTACCATTAAGTCAACTAAACATATTGTAAAAATTAGCTTATTGCTACGATGTTAAAGCAAATGTAGATTTGTATTGAACTCAAAACAGAAACATTAGTCAAGCTGTTATACCAGATAGGGTTGTTCCAACAGGGCTCATGATGAAACATTGTCGATGGTAAACATTTGTCCATTCCACGTTTGTCCTTTCATTGAGGTGAAGTAATATCGATTTCGTTTTAACAACTGAAATCCCATGCAGTGCATCATATTCGCCGGGCGTTTTGCAAGCAAATGCTACGAAGTGACAGTTTGCGGAGCAGGCATTATTGATGCAAGATTAGCAACGTAATGTAGCTCTAACGCAAAAACAATAGCAACTGCAAACTTGACGAGCGATACACGCGTGTTGACAGATTGGCAGCGTTTGAGCAGCTTCACCAAACAGATTCGTCTGCCGTGGACCGTGGTCGTTCGGCTGTTCAGGTGTTTGTTACGCGTCCTAGTAAAGGAAGATAAACGAACAACGTTATCGTTTGACCGATGGCTACGGAATAAGACTAGCAATGCTGTTCAGGCAGACAAAGAAAACGTATAAAGTATTACAAATTAACATCCTTACCTTCGACTTGGACATGAAATCAGCGGGTTTTAATGCAAGGTATCCAACGGGCACTAGACGTTGTTGAAAGTAATGGTGAGCCTAATCTACTTATAATAACATCATGCGTCGAAGCGAGCGGTTTCGATGTGTAAAATTCAAACATTTTCTTTTCGCGACATACATTCTCGATGTTTGTAATGGGATTGTTCGTAATCAGAAATAAATGGTTTATTCTTACGTTGTTAAATTGATGAAATAATGTTTAAAAGTCAACTTTGATAAGGTCTAATTTTCAGCATTGTAACAGTCGTGAAGCGAGATCCCCGTACGCAGGAATACTCTAGGGTTTACAAATCAGTCACTTTACTGACAATGGTTCATTGGGCCCAATAACAATAAGAAGAAATACTTGGAATATAAATATGTAATCAAGTTACCCTAATACTAATAAGTAATCCTACAAACAAGATCAAAATAAATGTTCCGAAACGTATCGAAACAATGTTATGATTATGGTGAATAAGCGATGGCTAATATATTTTATTGAAAAGAAATGTTTGTCTATAGGTTAATTCGATAAAAACAATCATTTTGATTGTAGCTTGGAGGAAAATGCTTTTCGCATACTTCATTCTTCTGAAGCTTGTGTTTTTGCCTATAATAACTCTAATGGTTATAGTTGAAATCGAAAAGTGATCAAATGGCCATTTGGAAATGAATGTTCAATTACTTTGCCGCGCTTTGTTTGTTACTATGGCCTATATGTTGTTGGTTGGATGGTCGTGGTTGAGAAATATTCTGTTTTGTTTCATACTCTACTGCTATTGCGCTGAAGCCTTCGTCCCACAAGCTCAGAACGCTGTCCACTTCCTGGTTTCAATTCCTGCAGGCCTTTTCATTTAGGAAATGGATCTTTGGAAATCTTTTTCATCAACTGATCATCATCGAACGTTGGCTCCATCCACTGCCCATTCGTACAATCAATCGAATTTCTATTGAAAGATTTACATACCGAACGCACACGCGCGTGTGTTTACGCTCTGCCAGCTGAACGCACTGGCTGTGACTCATCGTGCCGATGAATAACAATTCAAAAGACTCTCCACGCTGCTCCACTGCTGAAATTGCTCATTTTTCTATGCGATTGAGAAATGTGTTGATACCGGTGTGTTCAACAGTAATCCATCAATTTTAGAATTTAAACCGAGTGTATAGCCGTGCAGAGTCGCGCCGTACCGATACTCTAAAGTGCATTCGTGCAACTTTTATCCTAACTCACCGGCAATGTAAATCGCGCATTGTGGGTTTAAAAAATAAACAAAGATAGAGCTTATGTGCCGGCGTTCGATATCGGGAGGATACGATATCGGTGCGTAAAAACTTTGTATCGAGCGCCAATGTTTGCCAGGCAAATGCACTCGACCGATGTGTATGTCGTGTGTGTGCATCTGGGGTGCAGTTAGACCGTGTGCGTAGTAGCAGTGGACAAGTTTCACTCTAGCCGCAGGATGGATTTGAAAAGCCTCAAATGCAACGGTGCTTATCGGTGCTAACAAATCTGAAATAAAATTTTCTGCGCTTGATGAAGGTACATTACGTGGCAGAATGTGCAAATTATTTTACCCGCAAATGTCGAGAAATAGCACACAGAGGAATGAAGGGTGGGAAGGAAATACATGAAAAGTGCATGAAAATTGAGTGCTGCTAGTGTTTGTGTGTGTGTGAAGTCTAACTGCTGCTGGTGGGCTGGTTGTTGCCTCGACCGTTGATGGCGATATCATAATGTCCAAAGGATCTTCTGAAAGCGTTGGTTGAGGAGAGGTCGAATGAAAGGACTTCAATTTTTTTTTCTCCCGTCGTTCAAACCTTCCACGCGTGGCGGTGCGTGTGGGGTGAGCGTGAATATGCGTATGCGTAACAAATATGCAGAACCTCTTGCCATAGGGTGACCGGTTGGGTCGTTCTATGTATCTCAGAACTTTTCACGCTCCTCGATGGTGGAGATTTATTTTTTCTCTCATCTTCAATTAAAATAATTGATCCATAATTTATCCCCTGCAATAATCCATCACGGGTTCATATCATTGACGTTACAACTGTATGTAGGCAAGTGCGTAGAGTTGGGACCAATAGGACGACATATGCCATTGAGCGAACTAGCCATCGACCTTATATAAACAACGTAAAGTCAATTCTGGTTAAATTACTGCTATATCAGACCATTCTGGCGTCGATAATGTTCCTCGGGATAACGATGGATTTGATTTGTATTTGATGTGGATAATACATAAAACAACAATACATGATTCATATAACGAAAGATAATAAGATTATGAATTGGAGCAGTATAAATAAAATGAATGGATACAACATAACATAATTAACCTGTATGTGTTTGCTACTAACTTTATTGAAAACTATCTTTATTTTTATCATTTTTCGCGTAATGGCGTAATTATATACGGTGATGTAGTAGCAAAAGTATTAATCGAATAGACCAGCGGTCGGCAAAGTCCGGCCCGCGAAAGGTTTTGACTGATTTTGAAAGATGGGAAGAAAATATTCCATCACGTTGGTGCAGAAAAAAATCGATGGGACACAGGTGACGGATGTTGGACCAGTTTGCGGACTAGGGTGCCATGTCGAAATTCTGCCGAAATGAACCGAAAATGAACGCATTGAATTTTGGCGTCATTGTTTGCCGTTGCGAAGCCAGTGGACGCGATTTCTGCTTTCTTATATGTGTGTTCATGTTTCCCAAGTACTATTTCACTGTTTGGCGGGTTGTATCGAGGCCCAGATAACCCAGTAATGTAGCCACTTGTCCCTCTGTCTTCATTTTTAGCTTTTTTGGAACCTCAAAAATAAACCTGGGCTCTCTTGCGATGCTTTGATGGTTGCCTAATAGTGTCAAGATGTTGGTGACCTAAACGCAGAAACGTTCTCATGCGACAAAAACTTCTGTACGCAGTCCATTTAAGACGCTACGGGGTATCATTCGTTGATCGCGCACGCTTCTACGTTGGTTGGTTAACTTTTTGGCCATCATGGTTAGAGTTTGACTCTGGAGTTTGACATGGATAGAGGTGTCAAGGTGAGATGACTGATAGAGGTTGTCTGTTGTCTCATGGGATACTACTATTCAATGTGCAATTAACGTTTTGTTAGAGCGGGTGTAGATAATCCCATGATAAACACATGAATTTGTCAATTTTGTTATGTAATTTTTTAGCAACCAACCGTTATGTAATTTTAGCATTGTTTTAACACGACAATAAGACATTCAGAATGAAGGAAATCGCAAACGAAATTTTATATTGATGAGATACGCTAAAGCCTGGTTACAATAAATTTAGTTAAAGTTTTGCATGCGACTTTGCGATGGGAGAGCATTTAACTTTCGCGAACGCAAAACATATTGGAATAGCTCTATACATTTTTACTATATGTTTTTTGTTTTATTCGTTTATCATTCTTAATTTCACACAAATAAGCTTACTTCCTTTTAATCTTTTTTGGGGATATTTTCGATTGCATTTGAAAGCAAAAACGAACATTTAAAACCCCCTGTTGTTTTAACGAAAACAACTATACCACACTGTCGTTGTTTACGAGTCAAAGTGCTTTTTTCATAACGAATCTGTTATCAATGCATCTGACATGGCATGACTTGTCCATAAAGCATTTTGATAATTACTGAATGCATGTTTGCTTCGCTAATTTTTCAGCCGTAGATACTTTTGTATCATCCCCAGAATAACGTCAATATTTTTACGGCGTGGGAGGATGGGGTTAACAAGAAACGATATTGATCCTTTTTTTTGTTATTTTTAGCCTGAGCACATTTTTGGCCCTCTATTGCTGATTCTTAAATGATTAAACATCACAATTAGTTTTTAAAGTAGGTTTCATCAATTTTGAACCATGCTTGGATGTTATAATTACAGAAAAACAACTATTATACCAAAAAAGTTTCTAAAAAGTTAAAATGTAATCCGTTATTATTTATAATTTAAGCGCAATAATTATAAAAACGCATTCTCTTGGCACGCGGCTCGCGATCATTTACTAAATTTGGCTCTTTGCCTCAAAAGTTTGCCGACCGCTGGAATAGAAATTCAGATCGCATTAAAAACTATTCTGGCCTTACTTCCTGTATACAATCTTCAGCTGATTTACCTTAAAGCTCCCCGTGACTATGTCTTATTCTATCTTATTTCAACTTTCAATCCATCGAACATCAAGGTCTGCGTAGGTTTTTTTTGTTTTTTTTTTCTTCTAGCTCTCACGCACTCTATCGCCATCACTGTCACTGTGCTCTTCTGCCTATCGTCTCTATAAATTCCTTACTTCCGTATTCTACTCCCTCTATTATATCTAAAATGTCCTGGCGTTCTACTAGGGTCTCTTGAAGTTCTCGTCTTATGTTCACGGATGAATTTGCTTTATTGTATGCAACTCGTGCGTTTTAGCTAAGTTTCATGATGGTGTACGGTTTACGATGATTCAAGGGATAGGATTTGTAGATTAAAAAATCATGCTTCAGGGAATGTCTACGTAGTATCTGCCTGCAGTTTCAATGTTTCTCTCATTATCCATTGGGTTCTTCCCAATCTGCAATACAGGAGATTTGTCATGGTAAAGCAAATAGTGCAAGTTTTCTGCAATTGGGAAGGGCTTTAAGGGGGCATTAGATAACCGAGGACAATGCGAATGCCAAGAATATAGTTCATGTATTGATTGTAAACATTGAATCTTTTTGAAATGATGCCGTCGGATCATTCTTACTAATATAAGATATTAGATTGTGATGTAAAATTTGATAAATGAAACAAAAGTAATGTTAATTTCTTATTATTATTTTTTTTTCTTTTTGGCATGTGACCCATGTGGTCATGCTGGTATATAAGGGATTTCTAAACATGTTTGTACTACTCACTCGGATAAAAAGTTGTTATATTTTTTATCAATATCATCCCCGCATTGTAAAAACTATGTTGTCTCTACCTAATCGATTATCTGATCATCGTCTTCCATGAGATAAATAGTTTTCAAATGATGTATAATAAAGTTAATATAATGCAAAAAAAATAAAAAAAATACCAATACAGCTGACATGATAAATGGTGAATCGATCGAATACGATTATCTGATCATCGATTTCCATCAACAGTTTTAAAAATGAGTATAATATAGTTGAAAAAATGCTAAAAATAAATCACAGTATCAATACAGACGGCATGATACATATTGGGTTAAAACTATAAGTAGTATACCTACTATTGTCTTAATTAACCTTACCCTTGGAAACTCGTAGGTACAGATAAATCTATGATTTATTACATATTTCATGATTCTAGAAAACTCTGTTATTTTTTAAAATTGAAAATAGATAGCTTTGCTGTGAATATTCATATCGTATTCATCAAAGGTAAAAGTTTCCTTCATAGCAAATTACAAGGTTAGGCTTCAATCGACTTAAGACAGTAGAGCCTAATTGCAATAATTCGATTATTGGCTGGACGGTCCTTTCATCTCGCGGTGACTGTTAAATTAATTTTAACCGTGCATTGGCCATTAATTTGGTTATGCTACTTGCTACCATTCGAGGGCACGGAGCCATTACATCGAGACAAGCCCGGGAGTCTTAAACTCACTAACCTCATCAGGTATTGTAACGCATAATGTTCTTAATGTATCGGTTGACTTTGGAGCAGTTATTGATTAGGGAAGGAAATGACAATCTTTTCGATGCAGAAGGGTTTGTCATGGTATTTGTTCAAAGGATAGTGGAAATAATTCTGATTCCCCCTACCTGCTGCTGGCTTGTACAGGTTTATTATAAATGGATTCTAGTATAGTTTGTTAGGACAAGTTTCCCACGGATGGGCTAATTTGGGGTATGTCCATTGACTATGATTGGCTTGGGGTCAACTATGTATTATTACCTGTTGTTAGTGTGAAGTGGGAGTGATATAATGATATCATGAAATTAAATTCTCATTTCTGGTTTTATTGAGCAGCTTCAGTTAATGCACTTGGTCAAGAAAAATTAAGCAGATGTTTCATCGTCATGATTTTGCAGTAGTACGACAAAAGTTTGTCCTTAAGATTTTTGATAAAAAATATTTCCACAATACTCAGTTTTATGTTAATTTGAATCATTTAAATATATGTATTCTAAATATCAATATTGAAACAATCAGCATTAATTTTATTTGCTAATTCTAGAAAATATTGTCGACTCAAATCATGATATTGCCTGAGAAACGTGAACGTATATCAAACGTCGATAAAATGCATGATTAAAGTACTTTGAATCCTGGCCGTCAATAAAGAATAAACCAGTACCATAGAACTTTTTAAAGCGTTTCTCGAATATCTATCCTTATGTATTTGACTTTGTGCATGCAAGATGGCAAACAACCCTCTAGCACATGATTATGGATGGATGTGAGGAAAGGGTTCGAGTGGCGGTTATTTCGCAAACGCAATGAACGCCATCCGCCAGTACTCATTAGCGGCCACGGCACGGTGGAGAAAGGATGTTGCGTATTCGCATCATACTATCGATCTTGCACACGCACAAGCGTAGCATAGCTCCCATTGTTACACTCAGGCAGTTCGCTTCTACTAGCTACGGTTAACCTCGAACGATTATTAAAATACACCATCCTTTCGGTGGAGCCGGCAATCGTGGCTGGCGAGCTGTTTTTTTACATAGAATTTTCCCGGCGAAATGTCAATGACCTGTTAGTGATGAGGGATTAGGCATGATTGATGGATTCGCTGTCTGAATTTGTCTCTCGAGGTTACGTTTGAATAAGCCTCAAATGGGAAGAAAAAGGATTTAATGAAAAATTTAATCATTATTACAGTTATCAAAGTTACTTTGTCATCACCTTTATTTTTACGAATATTCTTTGCATCCTGTTGATACGCAATGAAACATAGCATAACTCGTCGAATGGAATAGCTATTGGGTTACATAAAATTGCATTTATCGAATATAACAACTTTCGTGGAATTATTATTAAAATACCAATAAACGAAAAGTGTTCACTCCAATCAGAAATCCAATACTTTTCATTTTTTGCCAATCCTGCCACATTAAACTGAATGCAGTGACCAGGTAGACCAGTGGCTGAAAAAAGTCACCCTCAAGTTATATACGCATTCGTTCGTTCGTCCAACGTGAAACCTTGCAAGGATAATCGAAGACAGTTAGTTGGTGCCTTTTATTGGTTAGCCTAGTGAATCCAATGCATTAGTCAAATTGCTTAGAGTTAGGTAATAACGTATTTTGTGTTTAGTTCTGATGGCCTGAAGTTAACTTTCCAGTACTTAAATATCATTGTGGATTTAACCAAATATAAATGTATTGTGTTTGGGAATGTGGAAAAAGAAAAAAAATCATAATCATACTTTCTGGGCTTCAATGTCAGGAAGCGGTAACAAAAAAATCTAGCAAAAATATCATTGGGTAGACGAAGTTAGTGCATCATTTCGAAATGATAGCCTGTCAGAAAGGCACAGCTTGAGGCATACTTGAGATTTTAATTTCGAGTCGTTGGGGACGGATTTTGTGCGACATGCGTGTGTTACAAAACAATAACAGTGGCCACAGTTCGGTGCTAGCGTCTTGAGCGTGAACGGTGATGGTTTTGTTAATATCAATACCGTTTTGAACGGGAGCAGTTGACAACGATTATTTCTGCGGTGATGGGATGTCGAGCGTAAAAGTATTTGACGCAATCCCATCCTTATTGCTAGCGTCGTAGACTTTAGCTACAGTTTAGGACCTCGTGGATGACGTGTTTTTGTTTTCCCCGAGGATGATGCGTCTAGAGTTGCATAGTTGCTACTTCACCGGAAGGAAGCGTCAACGGTTTTCTCAACAGCGGAGCCATCGTGCCATCATCGTTCATATCTCGCGCGTGATGGCTGGTGTACGATCAGTGAGTCTTGTCAGCAGTAATGATTATCTTCATCCATCCACCCTGGGCTTAGTATATCATAATGTGTGTCATTATAGCAAAACTGTCTACGCGCGTTTAACACTCTATCCATCTGTGTGTAATTTTTGTTGTTGTTGTGAAAGAGCTGGGCTGGGGTCTGATTTGTTTTTCATGCACGAAATGTGCCTAGCCGGTTAAAATGAAACCATCCTACGTTGTAAATTTGTGTGCGTTATTATATTTGTTTGTATTCATGGCAGCAGCTAGAAATGATTGCATTATGGTTTGGTTGTTTGTCTCGTCATCTAATGATGCATTGCTTTGTATTTTTTTGTGGTAGTCATCCTATCTATTTGGAAAGGGCAAGGTTCATGGGTTCCTAATAAAAAGTTAAAAGAAGAAGTTTGTAAACAAAATAAAACGTTACGATATGCTACATTACGTGAAGAGGGTTGAACTGTATTGTACATAGTATCAAAAGATTTTAAGACTCTATTTGTGTATTATACAATTTATTTAATGGCTGGTTGGAATAAGAGTTTCCAAAACCTTTCAAAGGTACCGTTCTTTGATGGAGTCACATAAATTTTCAATTTTGAGTTACGTAAATCTGGGATGGCTCTATAGTAATTTAAAAACACTAATAACGCAAAAGACCAATAATAATTTGAAAGCAAAACTTGCTGTTGTTGTAAGACAGTTGTTAGACGCACGTTAAAAGTGGTTCGAAATAAATCGCAGCAATTAAAAATTGCCTTATACAAAAAAAAAAAAAACAATCGCAATCATGTTTGTAAGCGAGTGCGACCGGAATATATTTACAGTGCATATAGAAGAAAGCAAAAGAAAAAAAAAACAGAACTACTCGTGAAACCTCCTGGAAGCCTCCTGGGAAGGACCTTGAAACCATTGAATAACTATTCGAGTTTAGTGGAGCCATGAGCACAGCATGAGCCAGACACACGCGAAGAACATTCGGCAAGGAGAGGCGACGCTACCAAAAGAGAGAAAACAGCCGTCGAAAATTGCATACGGACAGATAATCATCCGGAAAAGGCAACTGCAATAAAGACTTCGTTTGCAGACTCGGGGGTTTGCTTATGCTAGTGATTTGGGGGAAGCAAGTACCGACCGACGACCGACATATGCAGACCGGGGGAACCATAATATGAACTTTGAACGAACACGAACGAAGTTGGGCCCAAAAAGGGAAGCGGGAACAAATTGTCCAATCGTTTTGGCGTAAAAAATAACTACTTCTTCAAGGTTGTCGAATGAGGGATGAGCGACCGGAGAAAATAGCGCAACTGCACAACAATCAGTTACAAGATGAAGCATATTTGTTGTGTTTCTGTGTGTCCCAGGGCGTTTTTCTCTTTCTGAGCATGCTGAATATGAATCAGCAAATTTATTCGTTATTGAAAGTAAAATAGTAAATATGTTAAATATGTTTTCATAGCATGTTTGAGTGTTAGTGCCGATTTCATGCGCACTGATTTTGCATTATAATTATAATATCCTGTAGACAAACAAATATTGTTTTAAACTGGTGTTATACCGTATTTTTATATTTAAAACTTTTCTTAATACGTTTCATTCATTAAGAATTCACTAAGAAATCATGTGTACCTGTGATACAAATAGTTCTCGCAAGCCTTTAAAATAGGCCGACAACTCAACTCGTAAGTCGTTTCGCCTAAACTAAACTAAAACGGTCGGCTACGGATGGCAACAATGATAATAGTTTATCGATTTGAAAATAAATAAAGTTTCAAATAAACGAAGTTCAAACAAATAAAATAAAAAATAACAAGGCAATAATAAATCCTTATCGGCCGTTTCTTCTGTATAAAAAAAGAAGATTAAAGAAAGCTGAAATAGTTTGTTTGGCTATGCTGGCTGTGGTTGACGGTTGGAATATTTCATAATTGGGACAAATTAAACTATGTTATGTTTGGAGAAGTGTGTTCGATTTCCACCCGTATTGTTTGCCCGAAGCAGGCGATGTTGGCGTTTATTTCCGCATTCATAGTTTCGGCATCACGATGTTCAGAATATAAAGATACAACCTTTTGTGCCAGTGCTCCTATTATGCAAATGGCCTGTATCTGTAGCACATTAAGCAATCAGTCGACATGACTTTGAACTAGCTTAGAAATGATTTAAAATATTATTCTTGTTAGTGTGTTGTTTATCTTATTTTTATTATGTAGCTAGAATATTGTTAAAATGCGTGTTTTGGTGTTATGTTATCAAAGCGTAATTTGCCAGATGACTCTAGGATGAATAATAAAAAAAATGTAGAAAAGAAGAAAAAAGAAGGACAAAGTAGAATAAATATTTTTTTCAAAACTGACAGTCCCGGCCATATGTTTAAAAATTACATGACATGTGTAAAGAATAGCATTCATTTATGGTTGAAAATTATATGAGTGTAACATAAATTGATTATATTAATAAACCTGAATTATAAAGTCAATATTACAGCAGATACTACATAGATACAATATAAGGGCATGTGAAGCAACGGTTAAATGTATCGGTTAGCGACTCACCATCCCATGAACGTTTGATGACAGGAAGCAGCATTGTACGAAGCTTTCCGGTGACAAGAGATACGCTGATAGTTGCTGCTGCTGCTGCTGCCAGTCGTACCACCTCAAGGTGTTAACGAGATGCACAGTAGAAAGCTCCCACGCCAAAATTAGTGGTCGTCCAATTTCTTCCTACGTGCATCTCGGATTGTCGGCGACAGGCGATGGGCGATCGTTTGAATTCGATGAAATAGTGGCAAACTTGCGTCTCGCTAGCAGCATCCAAAAGCTTCGGCCCTGGTTCGCCTTGGCAGACGTCTTGCACGTTTGTCCGGTCAAGGCGCTTCGGATTACGGTTGGTTTTGGACGCTTCGAGCAACGTCTGTCAAGCTTAATTTAATTACAAATTCGAGCGTAGGCTAAATGGCGCCCTCCAGGGACACTGTGGCTGCAACGGTATGGTCAGTGCATCGATGTCCTTCGGTGAAGATGTGCCTATAGCCGGGACGATTATTTACAGTGTTACACGCCCAATAAAAATGTCCACAAGGGAAATGTACGTACCGAGCTGATGAGAGCTTGGGAAAGAATATCGGACCACTATTTACGAACTTAGTACGACAAATTGATTTTTTATAGATTGAAAGTAAATAAAGTTATGTTTCTTTAACATACTGAAAGGAATTGAGTTCCGTAGTACAGCTCTTAACAACATATAGTATCTGGCGTGGGTTCTAGCCTCATATGGACCATCCCTCCCCCCTCTTAGGAAGTTCTCTCCTGTACAGGCCGCCATGCCCGAGTAGGTCGTTACGCAAAATAAAAGAAAAGTAATTATTCTTTTACAAGATTTGTTATAAATTGCGTAATTTTATTGGTCTAACATTGTTTGTAAAATTTGTTTTCGTATTTTAAGATATGTACAGATATAAATGTAACCTATGTTTGCGAAAAGTATTAAAGCTACTGCCCATCTCCTTAACAACTGTACAAGATTGCTTCTGTGCAACAGTTTATCGCTGACGAAAAGCCAAACGAGCTTCCCCCCCCCATTTTAGCCGTTTTTCTTTCTTAAGACACAGCCAAACAAATGTGTGTAGTATCCACTTCCTGTTGAGTGGAAACATTCTTGTGCTAAAATAAAACGCATTTCGTTTTCGAGCGAAGCAGCCAGAAAGGGAAAACCAGAAAGAGGGAAATGGAAGAGAGCAAAAGCGTCGTGCCAAGCGGGCCCAGCTTTGGCAGTTTTGCTTTGGGCGCAGTTTCGCGGCACCAAAAGCCGGCCTGACCAGACATCCGAAAAAATGGCTTGGCCTTGGTCATGCTCGGTGCCGTTGTACTCTGTTGCATCTTGCATTTCCGAACATTTGGAGATTGGCCCGTACATGACAACGAGAGTGCAAGGCATCTTGGCGTGTCGTGTAGCAAAAAGGGAAGATTGCGTGTGTGTGTGTGTGTTTATATGCGATGGCAAGAGTATGCTGCCATGCGACTCCATCTTTACGCTTCGTCTGGAGGAGTTTTTGTTCGTTTCGCACAAAAGTTAATTTTTATTTATGAGTTTCTTCGTCTTGAGCCCGTAGCCCTCGGCTCCGTAGCCGCAGTTCGTCGTTTGGTTTTGTAGCGTGCTGTGTGTTGTATCATTTTTTTGTCGATTTATGTACTTTTTCGTTTTTTGTTATTTTCGTTTTAAGGGTTACTTCGTTGTGGTGAAGAAGTGTTTGGGTGGGGAAGGGGGGGGGGGAGGGGTTGATGGGAAGAATGGGTTGGACGGGGTATACGTGGAGATCGAAACTGCGCAAGGAAAAATGTGTTGCTGGTTTCTTTATGTTTTAAGCCGACACCAGTGAAGACGACACCGTCGCCGTCATGCTGCCGACGATCGGGTAATGACCAACAGGATCGCATCAGAGTGTCGTGGTGATGCGTGTCTCAGTACATTCGGTGACCACAAAACCTGTGCTTGTATTGGTTTTGGTTTTGGTTCCAGTGGCATGGATTAAGTGGTACGTTAAGATTATGAACCATCTAGATTATTCAATGGATTTTTTTAAGCAAAATATTTGGTGTTGTGTTTTAATCTTAACTACTATCTATTAACTACTATTAATCTTATTATCTTAAGAACACTAACTAAACTTTGTCAGGTAGTACACACCGGAAGTCGGTCTCGTAGTACAGTCGTCAACTCGTATGACTTAACAATATGCCCGTCGTGGGTTCAAGCCCCAAATAGACCGTGCCGCCACACATAAGACTGAATATCCTGCTATGGGGGGGTAATCCAAAAGTCACTGAAAGCCAACCCCACAAGTGGTACAGACAGGCCTTGACCAACAACGGTTGTTGAGCCAAAAAGAAGAAGAAGACACCGGTTAGAATTGGTTGGTTGTAGTACAATACGTAGCATAACGTAACATAACCAACTAATATGCGGAGGGCAAAGCTGTTAATTGACTGGTGCAGAGATATATGGTAAATAAAACGATTTGGTAATTTTGTTTCAGTAATTTTGGTTCCTACACACAACGCATGAAGTGTAAGAGCGACATCATAAATGAACATATCGTAAACATCTGACAACGGCTTGGGGCGGTAGCGTGTAATTGTTTGCATGCAGCCTTCTGCATTCCACTCGTCCACTGCACCACCAGAATACTACTAAGACATCGAGCTGATCGTTACTTCATTTAGCTTACCTTAAAGCTTTGGCGTGCTGTCCCATCTACACCAGGCCACATCACCAGGCTGCAGTGCAATGCGATTCAACTTGAAGCGCGAACTTGACCCAAAATAGAAGGAGTATGGTCGTTTCTTTGCCATTTCGTGATTCGGTTAGGTTTCAGTGGCTTGTATTAACCACTCCTCAATTGATATTTTCGTTTTGTTTTCGTTTTCAATTGAAACTACTAGCCACTTCTATCTCAATGCATAAAATGATTTATGAAATGATTTATCAAGAATATAACACCTTGTTTAGTTTACACTTTTATACCACACAATTAAGAATACAAGTAGTTTTATATTACTTTGCTACATTGTTGTATCCATTCCATTAAAAAAGGTTTTGAGAAAAGTTACCAATTATTCCAACAAAGTGACATTGCAAAACTCTTTTATATCGTTAAAGCAATATTCAATGTTGTTGAAGAAATCAGTATACAGAAAAAACACATTTATCATACGCCATATCATTTTGCCTCTAAATATAACCCTCCTTCTCTGTTTGATGACTACATCGACAGTGTCCCCGAAGTACCCGCAGACAAAAGCCGACGTTTGTGATGGTGTTTGTTCGTCAATTTTGTGCGGTCCACCAACTTCCTCGCTGTCTTAACGGGTGACACGTTGGGTAAGGTTATGTTAGCTTTGGCCAAGTGTGTACACCACCCAGTCGGACGGACGGAGCTCTTTGTGATTGTCATTTAACTGCCGTGGTCTAATGCACTGCGGGTGTAGTGGTGGTGAACGGACGGAGTTAGCAGAAAGCAGGCATTGAGGGGCAGCTGAGTGTAGTTTTTGATGACGGTTTTCGGGTAGTGGGTTGCCATCATCGTTTGGCGCTCTTCTTTGGCCATCAGTTCCAGGGGGCGGTTCGGTGGATAGGAATATAACGGAAACCCAGGCAGGCTACGGTCGAGGAGGATGGTGTGGAAAAATTGCAACTAGTCGTCAACCACCCCCTGCCTTTCCCCTGCTCACTCCAAAACACTCCAAAGTAGCCATCCGTTGCCTCTTCCAACTCTTTCATTGCGTTGTCAACGATACGGTTGGATTAGAACGGACTGTGCAGGTTCGCGGGGGGAGGGGAAAGTAATGAGCTTAAATTACGGGGCGATTGACATTTGGATGGCACACTGCAAGGGTTTCCCGACAGCGGGCGGCAAAGCCAGCATGTTTTTCCTCCTGCCGAATGCACTATGCTGCTCTGGAAAATTCGTTAGTTAATGTTTATTCTTTATTTTGTGCTTCTGGCATGATGATGACAACATCCAACCAAACTAGTATCTCTAGAATCATATATTTTATTAGCATATTTTGCTAAGATATAAAGAAACTTCCAAACAATTGAGTGCATCGTATTGAGTTAAATGATAATGTACTAGCTACGGCTACGGGGAAAGTATTAATTTGATGCAGAAATGTAACAGCTCGCTGTCTAAAATTGTAAAAAGTAAACCATTTTCAACTCTTCATCACACGATAAAGGTTATGCAAAAAGGTTACAATAATCGGTCAGTAGTAAATGTCAGCCTGTGGCACCCAAAAACCGGCCCCAGGTGCGCTAATAAACGCAGGGACCCTGAAAATGAGGTCATCCATATTCGGGATCCAGATGTTGTGTGTCCGCTTTGTAGGTCCTTTGGTAGCATTACACAACATGTCTCAGACATGCGTGTCATTTCTTTGCAAACTGTTCGAACATGCGTACGCCCGTACGAAATTTTGCAGGAAGCACTCCATAAGACACTGCGTAAGTAGAATGAGAAAAAAAACAACGGCCGCGATAAATAAATGTAAAAATAAAACTAAAAACTCTCCCTTCATTGCTCATAAGATTCACGAAAAAACAGAAGAAAATCCAACAGACCTTGGGGGCTGCCGTTGCCATTTACGGAAAGCTACCATACGCTGTCGTACTCAAAGCATCAACAATATCAACGTCAACTGCAGCATCGTTTACAATGATGAGGTTAAGAAAGGAATGCTTCGATGTAGTGAAAACTATCGTGGGGGAACTGATGAAGTTTTATTTTTTCCGGCCATGCTGTTGTTGGGAGGTCACACAAAATAAAACGGAAATATTATACCAGGAAATATTACACTAATATAATGCTCATGGATGGTGAAAAGGGCGTGTTTTTGAATAAACATGTGCTTAAGTAGCCATTTGAATACTCTGGCCCGAAGGATGGTAATCAGATCAATATGGTCTTGTAGCTTCGTTATGCATTTTTGTTTGTCAATCGAATTTGCCAAAGGGTTTAACACTTTGACCGCCAGCCTGACGTCACAGTTTTTGAGTGAGCACGTAGCGCATGACAAGAGAGCGATGAGAGCGACAGTTTCTCGGGCCATTGTTATCACTCTTTTGTTTCATTGCGATAAGCGGCGTAGCACATGCCGTTCTCGTTCTCTCTTTCCTACCTCATTCGTTCTCAAGAGAATCACTGAGCGTCAGATGCAAAGCTGAGTGGTGAGCAAAGCCGTCATACGAAATCATATGACGCGGCGCTTAAAGTGTTAAGTGTCAAAATAATATACCAGTACAACGGGTCGAATGAAACATGAGCAGCGTGACCGAGGTTGGCCACGACGTTCGACAACCCCGCACAAGGTCAACAGCAGTGTGCTATTTTGTTGTTGTCGCTGGTGTCTGTTTGCAACAAAAAAAAAAAACGCATCTTTCCGCAGTGAATACGGACAAAAATAACTTTCGCTTTCGCTTCACCCGCCTGAACAGACGTACACAATTTGCCAAACTGATCTGTTCCGCTGTTGTCCCAGAATGAACGGTCAGTGCGTTTGGGTTTTAACTGTATTTGTTTCAATTCCGGCATCCACCCAGACGGAAGCTGGCGGTACCGAGTCAGCCGGGAGCGAAATTAAACCTAATTATTTTAATGACCCTTTGTTGAAATTGAGATTTTTTTGTGCTCAACTATCGGTACGATCGGAATTGTTGGTTGTTGAGTTTTATATAAACTCTGAGCGCAATGCATTTTTTTCAACATTCTCAGTTATCTTATTTCTAATTCTTTATATTGGATACATTCTTTCGAGCTAAAGGAGAGCTGTGATGTTCATTGAACATATCTGATTGTCCATTAAATTCATGAATTTCATGATCGTGAGACAAAATGTTTAAATGATATCATTCAGACATATTTGTGTAACTCTTTTCAAACGTCCCCTTAGTCACACTCACATACGCACACTTCATTTGGGTCGCTAAAGTGAAACAAAAGTGACGTCAAAACGTGTTTGTTCGCCCCGCTTGTCGGTCTTTTACATTCCGCCAAACCTTCATGTCACTGTGTGAGTGCGAAGTTGTAAGAGCGTTTTTTTTGTCAAAATATAAGTGCAGTCCGTGCACTTTTCTTTTTGTGCTGCATCCCAAGCCCCGGCACTTGAATAAAATGCGAAAGAGGTTGGTTCGTTGTTGGGGCCAAAGATCGAACACACCAGCACACAGACAAAGGGGGTGGTAAAGACTCAGGACGTAAAGGTGTGTATGTGTGTGCGTGTGGTTACGTTTTTTTGGGTCCGAGCGCTTCCTCGCTCACGCACTCATGCTTCTCGCTGCATTATCGCTATCCCATTCCGCAAAGCTTTTGCGTGCGTATGTGTGATCATTTTTGCGCAGAAGAGGCATCGTTTCGTCGCTTGCTTTGTTGTTTGTTGCCTCCGCTTCGCTTCCTATCGTCTCGACATTCCGCCACCCCAACCACTCCTGTTTACTTTTGCGGCAGTTAGTGCGCTCTACTGTGAGTGCTGCTTGTGTCGTCCCTTTTGGGGTTTTCGTTTCGTTTCTTGCACCACGGGTTGCCGGCATTCATTTCAGACATTTTTTTGACCTACACCAACCGTGGCCATGTTGAGGTTGGGGACTGAATGCAGGCAGATGGTGTGTTTCCGAAAACGGCCGCCCTGCCTTCCTCAGCTAATGCGCTGCATTGCGACCAACCGTGAAGCGGATGGTGTTTTATTTTTCTATCGTTTTGTCTGATTGTTTTGTACTTTGTAGTATGTCGAGATTTACAAAAAAAAAGCTCTAGAACATGGTAATTGTAAGTGTACAACAGTTCATGAATACAACTTAAATCCACATTTTTGGCTTCAAACCATACCAGAAGTGTTCTCACAGGCTGTATATGCACACTTGTTGATTGCTGTTGGGAAATGGCTTCGATAGCAGGGAAAATGTGAATTTGCTAACATAATCGAACCTGTCTGTTCGACTAAAGTCCCCTAAAGTGAGGTTTCTTCGTGTTGGCATAAACTAAATCAGAACGAACACGACGTACACGAGGAGAGCTGGTAAATCTCCATCTCCTCACCCAGCCATAGGCCTACCAAAGGGGGAAAACATGCGATACGGAAGGAAAGGATGGCTTTCGGGGCGGGTGAAGGAGGTGATGAAAATCAATTTACGTGACTTCCTTGCGGATGGTGCCGTTTGGTAGTGGGGTAGCGTGTGGCCGCACATCCCATCCCTTTCGATATTTGTTGAGCCAGCCATTGGGGGATGTAGGGCAAGGTGTTGTGCTTGGGGTTGTCAATCAAAATCAACTCGTTAGAATCCTTCTTGCGGTTCGGTAGGTTTGAACGGATATGGCTGAGTTTGTTGGCACTAAGTTATGAAAAGTATTGTGCTTTCGAACTGAAAAGTATTGTGCTGTGTGTGTCGCTTATTACACTTGCGTTGAATGTTACACGGGAAAGTTACTTAAAATAATTAATTTATTTGGAGACGTGGGGGAGCTTGTGCACATTAGCAAATGCATGATCGTTGTTTAAAAAAACAGTTGCTTGCGCAAGCGCTTGAAAATGAAATCACTGAGCTCGTGCTTCCGTAGTTCACCAAAACGATGCGATTACTGTCCACGACCTACGCCAAACTTAACGCGCGACGAATACGCTTACGAATGATCGTGGGGGTCAATGCCTTTTGTTACCGATGCATTTGGTGTTGAAAAATTGCGCATTCATTTCGGGAATGATCTAGTGCGGCCATACGCGTGATGTGTTCGCGAATGTACAGAATTGAAAACAGGAAGAATGAAAAATAATGCACCACCCTTGCCTACAAGTACATGCACAGACACACACACACACGGCCATACCTTCCCACACACAAAAAATGCACAATGTGGCAATGTAGGAAGAACATAAAGCACCAGAACCGTGCGCCGAAACGAATATGAGCAGAATATGTAACCGAAACGAAGCGAAAACGATCGTACGAACGAAAAAAAAGGCAACAAACACAAAAATAAACTTCACTCCAGAAGCATTGAACGGAAAACATGGTTGAAGCGTGCGGTAATTGACGGAGGTGGAACCAAAGCAACGAAGGCACGGTGCGGGTGAAGGAAACGAATTATTAGAATGCACACACGGGCGTATCCACACACAATGCCGATGGTTCACAAAAATGCTACAAAAACGCATTACTACCACTGCCAACTGCAGCAGTATCGCACACTAGCACAAGCACTGTATGTGTGTGTGTGTGTGTGTGCATTTTTTCGTTGCAAATTATCATCATCATCATCTTCGACGCCCGAACAACCGCGGAACGATCGCGATCATGACGCTGGTGGTAGCAAATGGCAGAAGGGAATAGATGATACGATAGAAGGGGGAACAGCAGCCAACAGAAGAGTGAATTGTGAGGAAGGGAAGAAAGAGCCATATTCTGTTCTGCTCAAACCGACTCACAAAAAAAGTATATGGAAAAAGTAAACGCACACGCGGGTGTACGATCATGGCATCATAGTATGCGTTTTGCGAACGCCACGCAGGAACGTGCGTGAGCAAAATGTTTACAAAAATATGTTGTATCAGGTTTGATCATATTCATTTGTATATCAAATTGAAAGTGATGATATTTGAATAAAGCATGTAAGATTTTTGTGAATGCTCGAGTCGCGAGCACTCGTAAAAATACCCTAAATTGCCACAAGATGGCCGAAACGGAAAACGAACTGAAACGCAAAGTGAGCAAAAAATTGCCTCAACCCTAAAAGTGCCTTACAAAAAAAATAAACCCTGGTGAAACGACCAGTCGTACGAAGAACGATCAAAACGGAAAACGGGTATTACAACAACAACAAAAAAAAGCGGCAAAGAAAAGGAAGAGCAGAAATGCCAAACAAAACTAACCTCGCGCAAGGCAGAATTCGTTGGTTCTTGAGGCAACCATATTTGTGCCACGATGAAAGACAAGAGTAGAAGAGAGAATGGGAGAGAAAGAGAGTGAGAGAGAACAGCAAGCCGCTCCACCGAGACGCGGCGGGTATTCTTGCGTCTTTGCCTTTTGCCTTACAATTTTCAGCCCCATGCTTGCCACGCTGTGCCCCCAAAAGTGTGTGCTCCATGCTGCCCTTCCGCCCGAAACGTCTTCATAGCCGAGCCGTTGCACTTTGGTGGCTGCTTTCGTCCATTTGACGCTTGTCGGTTCGTTCTCCCCTCGTCTCCCTCCGTTGGTCATCGGCGGCTGGAGCGTTTGGATGTTGTATTTTTTTTCGTCCATATTCCGTCCTTCATCTCCTTTGGGGCCATCGAGCTGGAAGAGTTGCCCTTCCACGCTCTTCTGCGCTGCTCCCTACGGTCTCCGCCCTCTGTGGGCTGTGTACGATGTGAGCATTTTTTTCTTGCCTTCACATTCTCCATATTAATTTCTTCCATCCGTTCGTTCTGATGGATAGTTTCTTGAAGCTAGTCCCTCGAACGATCTTACACACACAAACATACACAGTCACACACACACACACGTATACTTTAAAAGACGATGTACCGTCAGCAGGGTAATGGATGGCTGAGGGGTGCATTTCTGATGTGCCATTTGGTGACTTTGTCATCAACCGGATTTCGGTTCGCGACCGTGTGGCCCCGCATGCGTCGTCCTACCTCGTTCCCGCATCCCCGTGCACGTTGTGCCGCTGTATCGCGACTGCTGCTTCGGCTGCTTTTGGGCAGACGGGAACGAGGAACGCGTCTTTGGTTCGGGCTCGTTTGCGAAAACGGGAATTCAACTTTTTTTGTCTTTTCTTTCCCGAACCGGCCCTGCTCTGTTTTGTTGCGCATCCTCACGAACTGCTTTTATCACGGTTTAATTGCCAAAGATAGTAATCCGTCTAGATGATGATGATGATGATGAGATGATGAGGCGAAGACGCTGTTGGTGGTGGTGGTGGTGGTGGTACAGTTGAGGTGTAATTATCGTTTTCATCGTATATGTTCAAGAAAAGCGCTTTGTCCTTATTCATACATGTTCCTGTAAATTTCATCTGTTCTGTATGCTATTCTAGTATTTGATAAACGGTTTTAGTGAACGAATACAGAACATTGTTGGGTAAACTTATTATTCAAAAAAATCTACATTTTATGCATTATTGATGTATAAAAACACTTTTAAATTGCGAATATCATTGCATCCGTAGGCTTTTATAGGAGTATAATATTCTTGCCGTTCATATGATATATATGATATAATGATACAATTCAAGAAACGAGAGTACTCTTTGCTGTCACACATTATTCTTACACATTCGATTCCTTTTGAAAGCACAGAAAAGTGTCCAGGCCGATAGAATGTCCCCTTTTGATTATGCACTTAATGATGAGGTGATTCGTGTTGCTGTTGCGAGTACTGCCGTGTCGTTGGCGTCGTCGGTACCGTAATTACAAACAACTCTTCAGGCTTGCTCGGTAGCGTGTAGCTCGTCCTGCCTGGACTGTTTTCCTTGGTGAGGGATGCTTTGAAATCGTGTTTGGTATGTTAATTTGCTTAAAAACGCCTTACTCCCAAACATATGCAACTGTTTTGACAGAGTTTGTGAAAGCTCTTTTGCCGGTAACCGATAACTTACTTAGTTCCAATCCCCGTGCCAAATAACTGCACCACTCTGTTATCGTGAGCGCGTGTCTTACTGGCAGTGTTTTAGCTTGGCATAATCAACAAAATCGACCACTAGGATTACGGCAGCAGCAACGCAGCAGCAGCAGCGAAGTTTGCGATACCGATGACGACGATGCTGTCGATACTTGGCGGAAGATAAAAGGGATATAATCAGAAAAAAATGTCAGAATATTACGTGTATGTGTGTATGTGTGTGTATGTGTGTGTGTGATTACTTGTTTTCGGTCCAATGCAGAAACGGTTGCAACAAGAGTGGTCGTTTGGCGGAAAACTGGGGTTTGTGCGCTGCGACTGGAGCGTTTTCTTCCGGAGGTGAAAAAGATTCGCCTTTGCTAACAAGGCCCGTACAGGAAACGTAACGCATCCGGTGGGCTAGGCAGGATAACCGGCAGCCACGGGTGAAGGATTCGGGTTTGAAGTGTAATCAAATGTTGAGCGTACGGTTCCTTTGTATCGATAGGAAAGTGCAGCCAACAAGAAGGATAAACACGGCATTTCCAACATGCACACGTACGCACCAGAAGGACGAGCAGGCACGCGCTGCAGCAATGAGAACCATTTTCACACAGGACACGGATAGGATGTTGACGATGATGATGATGATAGCCGGGACTGGAGAATGACGCCGTCACTGTCGTCGTCGTCGTCGTCGTCGTAGGGAGTAACCGGGCACAACCTTTTGAAGGTGCTCATGGCGTTGGGTTATTTTTAGGTGTCGTTTGGGTTTTGGGAAGCGATCGGTTATCGTTGGTGTCGGGTCTACGGGTATGCACCTAATTGCATTAAACGGTGCAAATGAAGCGAACGATTTGGGTTCTCCGATAAGCCGTGGGGGTAATCGGTTTAGACGGGATCTGCACGTAACCCTGGAAGTGTATGTGTGCGTATGTATGCGGACGAGTGTGATTGAAGGTGTGAATAATCGGTGTTTGTACAAACGATTGGGAATGTTTTGCATGAAAACTGCTTTGATAACATGCTGGATGCTGAAAAAGAACGGGCCAGGTATTCATCGAGGTGGCAAAGTGTGGAGGCTGTGTATTTGGGAGATGTTTAATAAATTCGGAACAGGTTAGTAACGATGAACGTGGTGCCATGTGAGGGGACCAACGTGTAAGTTCAATTTTCACATGTGCATATTGTCCATACTAATAGCGGTTAGTTAAACTTTAAATTGTACGTCTGTTTTCAATTCGAGAAAACTAGTTATTACGGAACGATCAAGCCCATTCGTGCAATAACGCGTCGATCTACCGGCTAAACCAGCACATTAATAAATAATGAATACAAACACACACCAGCGAAGAAAAGCGTTCATTTCGTATCGAATATTTTTCGCGGTCAATTCGCTTTCTCAGGGTTACCGAAGAGCGCCGCATTGCAGATTGTGTTACTCTGGCTCTTTTCTTCCCCCTTAGCACCACTTCTTTCCCCGACAGTTGCACGAAACAAAAAATCTTCCCCCCTCCCCCTCTGCCGTTCGCCGTCCTCCCTGTCCAGCCGGCGATCGTTTGCTGCTCAAATAAATCCACAAACACATTCCGAAAGCAGACGCATTGTCCGAAATGGGACGAAAAGTTGTCCACCACAACTCTCGGTGCATTGTGCAACGTGCACCACAGAGACAGCGCAAGGGGTGAACCGTGGAGGGGGGAGGGGGGAAACGAGGAGTGCAAAACAAAAAAGAGGAACAAAAATTATACACCGCTCACGTACACTCCTCTACTAAATTCCCACAAACACATCAAGTTTTATAAATTGCAAAGGCAGAACTTGAATAGGCCCGAATTTTCGGTCTCGCTCGCACCAGTGCGCGGCTGGAGAATTTCGTGTGGAGTGTTTTTTTGTTGCTGCTGTTGTTGTTTTTGAACGCGCGACTGTTCCGGAGTGTGCTGGCTGCACAGTTGCACCGAAATGCATTCGCTTCCACCGGTTTCCCTCCTGGCCGCTGCCACGCCGATGTACGCCGGTGCAGCCCGCCGTACAGTGCTAGGCCGCCCAAGTGCAGTGGGGCGACGAGAACAAGCTGCAATTGCAACTGCATCGAGCTGCGGCGACCAGAGACCTTGAGATGCAGTTGAATGAGTACCTCCCTTCTTTAGCGGGCACAGCGTGCACCCCTTCGCCGAGGCCCCTTTGCTTGGCTTGCCGTGCGCTCACTTTGTCCCCTTTTTTGTTACCTCGCGCTTTTACTATCTGTTCGGATTCGCTCGAAGCGTTCCTTCGGTTTGCTCGTTTCGGTTCGATTCGTAGCAGAGCTGCTGTTGTCGTTGCTGCTGCTGTTGTTGTTATTGTCGTTGTTGTTGTTGCTGCTGCTGTTGCTGCTGCTGCCATTGATATTATTTTAATTTTTTTTGTAAGCCTTTCGACTTCCCGCACCAACCGCGGCAAATACATGTGTGCGTGTTTCGGTGATCATTTCGAGGCCGGTCAACCTATCTGGATGCGGAGTCGGAGTCGAAAAGAAGACGAACCGGCCAGGAGCTGCGGCCACGCAGACGCAGGAAGCTGGCATGGTGTTTAATATTTTCTCAAGAAATCGGCATGGTGAGAAGAAAGTACCCAGAAGTGTTTTTTTTTGCTTTTCAAATAGTTGAAGCAAACTAGACCCATACGAATACGCATCAGGCTTCCTATTTCTTTTTATTGCTCGTCATTAAATAAAAGAAGCTGTGTTTGCATATTTGTGCGTTACGCTTTTATAAGATTTGCGTGCGTGTACGTGGTCTTTTGTAACCATTTATTCATCCAGGGCTATACTGATGAGTTGGAGCAATGCAATGTGCGACTTAAATTTCACTTCCAGTAAGAATATTTGTCGTTTGTAGTTTGATCTGGCAGCTCTTGCAATGATTACAGAATATGATAAACGTGCGTAGTTTAGAAGGGCATTATTTGTTTCTTCTCATTACTAGTTGTCTTAATGGTCATGCTTGTCCATCCGTTGTCCTTATTTCTTTAAAAACTACTTTACCGAAACGGTGATGCTATAAAAGCTGAAATAAATTAAAAAAAAAACAATGCAAACAATGCAATAAAGTTTATCTTCGGTTAAGGTACATTCAAGGTTTGCTAACAAAAGCTTACTTGCGTGTTATTATGATTCATGTTCTGTGAATCTATTGAAGCTCAACTGCATGCGCAGCAAAACAAACGCAATCGCGTTTCTCGTACATCGCGCAACTAAATATATTGATAAGCTCCGCATTCTGATCAGGGCAAAGTAGTAAAAAAAAGCATAGCAAAAAATCGCTTCCGTATTGCGGAACGCATCTCGCAAGGATGGTGATCGTATCAAACAATATAAACAATAAATTTAAATATAGTTTTCTTCAGTGAAATAAACCATACCGCTAATAGCATTTAATATTATCGATTGACAAAATCATCGCATCTAACGCTCAAACTATTTGCTGAGGTTTTGAGCTATGTCAATAAACGATTGCGAAGGTCTCTGAGGCGAGATAGACTACATGCTATCTCATGTTACAGACGGGAGTGTAACATTTAACGATAAAAATTGCCTCGAGTTACCATTCCAAACAGAGGGACTGTACTAGCAGCGAACGTAAAACAGCACTCGCTGAGTAACAAAGTTGGAAGATTTTATGCTTAAAAGTTTTGCTGAAACATAGCATATCGGAATGAAGTCATAATAAATAATATTTACCGGTCCATGATTATGAAACGCACAAGTCAATCGACGACCGAATGCACTTGAACGATGCTTTAAAAAGCGATACCGTCATAATCGATCCGATTGGCACTGGGGTTAAGCGTAAATGTCTTGGCTGATAAAGTTTTTGTTCCTTGTTATTCATCATCGAAAGCCGGTTTTGTCTTCGTGTGGTGCCACCGCGACGCATTCAAATCATCACAGCTATCATCACGCTGGGCACAAAAGTGTTAGGGCACGTTGCATCTACTCACTTGTCTATGCGCTGGCTGAAGCGAGATGAAACATTACAATAAGAGCGAACAAGCGATAGAGAGAGATAGAGAGAGAGAGAGAGAGAGAGAGAGAAAGAGAGAGACAGAGGGCGAGAGAGACAGAGGGCGAGAAACAGATGGGGATAGTTAAAAAGGGGTGAGAGAAACAGCCTGAGCCTGTTTGAGCGAGCTGTATAGCATCGTAATGTGTGTTGAGATGCATCTCACGATGCACGTGCATTTTAGTTCGATGAGGATGCCGGTTTCTGAGAACCAGAAAATGCACTGTGCGTATACAGCAGAGGGGTGTTGCGTATAAGTTGGTGTTAGGTCTTCCAAATGCTCAACCCGTCAATGATGATTTCCCCGCAACCCAGCACGAGAGCGCGCCACCGTATGTGCGTGGGGAAACGTTATGACCTTTTCCCGAAGGGGGGCACTTGAGTTACCACTGTCGGGCGATCGCTGTGCGTGATCTTGTGTGATCGGAGAATGCACTTGATTGTGGTGGTGGTGGTGGTGTTGGTAGGTTTACAAACACCACTGGCGATGGGTTCAATGTTGACTGGGTCAGTTCGTCGCTTTAGGATGTCGTTCCATCCTTTGGGTCATCGAGCCACGTACTAAGGATAAGGAAAAGGAAGTGATAAACGGAGGGCAAGGCGGAGGGCAAGTTTCCAACCCTCCTGCACAAAAAAACTAATGCTCTGCTGTTTC